>NW_010260869.1:0-28022 GCF_000690775.1 Eurypyga helias
GGTACATTCAATCCCTTCATCCAGAGGGATGTTGTTAGACTCTATGTCTGCTCTCTGCTCTTTTCTCGAGCCTCTTGATCTATGTTGTGATGCAGACTTCAGGTTTGCCGTTATCACCATTTGTTGCTCTCAGGGAAAGTCATCTCTTCAGAAGCGATCTCCTCCACCTGAACAACATGCCCTTCAGCTAAGACAAACAAGAAGACACCTTTTTCCTGCCTAGCTGACTATTTTAAAAGGACAGTCTACAATTCCCTCCTAACAGACAGAAGTATTGTGCTAATAGATATAATAGCTATCAGGCTAAGAAAAGGTAACTGTTAATTTTCTTCACTGTGCTGTGAAAGAAAAATATGACAGTTTAATATCTATGGGAACCTGAATGGTTTTCTTGGTTTTGCTTTCAATGGGTCAGCAGAAGTTATTGGAGAAGGAAAGTGAAAGACAGAGAGGTGAACAGAATGCTGCCTAGAAAGAGTCTGGAGTAGTATATTGAAGAGAGAATTATTAAGCTATCCCCATATTTATTTTCTATATCTTAACTATTTTAAATCATACATATGGTTATTGTCCTACTGTTAATGCTGCAATGCATTTTATTTAGATTTTACACTTCTTAATATAACTTCTGTATTGGACTCTAATACATTGTGTATATAGTTTTGCTATTGTAAAGTTATCATTAAAGTTTAGCTGTATTTAGGGAGAAAAGAATACTGATCTATACAGACATGCACATCAGTTATCTTCTTTATTTGTACACACCAGTTAACCACACACAGTTGCCACAGAAAAGTCTCTTTCAAGTTATATCTGAATCATTCCATTCACTTTTTATATATGACTGCATCCATCCAGAAGAAATAATTACTAGGTTTCCTTTCCTATACAGAAGTTGTATGTACCTCATTCTCTCAACTCCACTATGAATAATCAGTCCATTTTTGTCACATAAACCTACAAATACAGTGTTTTTTCTTGACTTTTTTTTCCTTCCTTTTTTTTTTTTTTAACTATAACAGATGGAGAAACAGCTAATGCACTGAGTGATGGTCAGCCTCGTCCATGAAGACTTCAGTCCTAGGACACTGTCAGGGCAGGTGTGGAGAATGACAGACATAAAAAACACTGACAACTATTCTCTATTTTTCAGCTCTGCTATACCAGGAAAAGCTGAGACTTGCTTTCAGGCAATCTGATGCAGATTTCCTCTAGTCCACTGCGGCAAACAGAATAAATGCCAAGTCCCTGTACTGGGTGTGTGTGGTGGGGTTTTGGTACCAGGAGAGGGGCTACAGGGATAGCTTCTGTCAGAAGCTGCTACAGGCTTCCCCATCTCCAAGTCGGACCTACCAACGGCCAAGGCTGAGCCAATTAGTGCATCTGATTAACATATTTAAGAGGTGAAAATAAGTAAAACCTGTAGAAGAAGAATAAGAGGACGGGAGTAGTAGGTTCCTTGGCAGCCTGTGGTGCAGACTATGGGGAGGTTGGCTATGCCTCTACAGTCTTTGAGGGTCACAGGGAAAACCCTGTACCAGAGTAGGCAGCTGTGACTCTATGGGAAGCCTGTGCTGGAGCAGGCTGCTCCGGAAGGACTGCACCATGTGGGAGGGACCCATGCTGGAGCAGTTTGTGAGGAAATTGCAGCCTGTGGGAAGCGTTCATGTCAGAAAAGTTCATTGTCTCCCATGGGAGAGACCCCGTGCTGGAGCAGGGGAAGAGTGTGAGGAGTCCTCTCTGCCACCAACATGTGATGAACTGATCTCAACCCACATTCCCTATCTCACTGTGTCACTGAAAGGGAGGAGGTAGAGAAATCAGTAGCAAAGTTGGGTACTGGGAGGGAGGGATGGAGGGGAAGTTCTTTAAGACTGGTTTTGTTTTGTCTCTCGTCATCTTACTCTGATTTGATTTGTAACTTATTAAATGTATTTTTCTTCCCCAAGCTGAGTCTGTTCTGCCTGTGATCACAACTGGTGAGTCACCTCTCCCTGACCTTGTCTCAACCCATGAGTTTTCCTTATATTTTCTCCTCCCCATCCTCTTGTGGGGAGAAGTTGGTGTGCATCTGCATGGTACTTGGGTACCAGCTGGGCCTAAACCATGACACTCTAATGCATGTGAAAGCCTCAGGTCAATTTGTCGAAGAAGGTAGAGAAGAAAAGTAATTGTGGATATACAGAAAGCTCTCAAGTTATTTTGACTTGACAGGACCTTTATACTCTGCTTGCCGTGTCAGGGTCCATGAGAGCTTGGGGTTATTACATGTTAACTGAACAAAAACTAGAAAGAGATTTTTAAACACCTGAGATAAGGACTAAACCCACTTAAAATGTAAGGACCTCTTTTGCAAAACTGCTTTTCTGTTGTGAGAGAGTATTTGCTAAATTTGAACAAAAAGGAGTCAAACAAGTTCATGTGCCAACCTAATTCAGAACTCCAGAAATGAAATGTGCTGCTCAGTAGGCCACTGTTACGGCTTATTTTTTCATCCTTTAGAGGACTGTGAAACAGGACAGACAAGTGTGCATTAGTGATTCAGACTGAAATAAGTTCACAGTGGTGCTTCTGTATATGTGAATTCTGGAGTGTTTTAGCTCAAGTTAGAAAGCGATGACGTTGTTTCTGTTTAGGATGGGGTTAGTCTCAGAATTTTACCCCTGAAACTTTTTCTTGTCTTACATGGCATTGTGCTCATATTCACTCCTCAGACCATAAAAGTATTAAAATATCAAATAGCATAATAAATGCATGACTTAAGAAACATGTCAGTGTTTATTCCGGAAAAAATATTCATGCTATTGTTGTACCTTCTCTGTGCATAGCAAAAAACCAACAGCCTGTAACAGTTATATTATTCTAGCCATCAGTAACATTCATCTGGCTACTTCACAAAATGGGTCTTATTTTTCTTTTCATATTTTTGCCTTTTTTTTTTTGTTCATTTATTATTTCACTACAATTGTAATTTTTTTTATTCCTACCTTCTAGGCATGGTGAAGGTTTATAATTTGCTAGCATGATGGCTTTCAACTTTTGTAGAAATTAATTTATCAGGGGAAAAAAAATAACCATGCTAGTTACATACAGTGTCTTTTGTGCTGTTATGTTTTTGGTTTTCCCTCAGGATTTGCTTCACAGTTAGAAATTTAATAAGGTTTGCACAATGAGAAATGGAAATATGCTGATTTAGATCATAAATTATATGACAGTTGCTTGATACTTGCCAGCTTTGTGAGACAGATACTGCCACATCACATCCAAAACATGCAACATAATACACTAGATTAAAAGCTGTATACTTATACAAAAACAGAAAGCATATGACAGAGAAAGCACTTCAGAAAATGCAACAGCATTTCTTGTTTGTAGTTTGTGGGGATTTGTTATAAAAGTAAAAAAACATACCATGAGGCTAATTTTGCTGACCTTTCAGGGTATCATCTGAAGCTCAGCAGTGTCTTCAGGTTATTCAGCCTGAGTGTCTGTGACAGATACATGCCTATAGTAATGTGTCTTCAGAGTTTACCAACTAGGACAGCATGAACTTTGTGTAAATGGTGTCCCTTCTACACCAAATATTGATCTAGATGGACCCTTTGGAGCTATATTTCAGTTGTTTTAACTGATATTTGGACATTCATTACAATATAAAATTGCAGGCATGTATACATGAGGCAAAATATGTATTGTGATGTTCAGCTATAGGGTATGTATATATACATGGTATGCACTGCTGTGCTTAGCTGTGGATGATGATCTTCAGAATTAACCAATGTTAGATATATTCAGAAGAAAGAAGGATGACAGAAACATGCTAAACTAGTTGGATGTTAAGAAGATGCACGTCAACAGTTAACTTGTACTTGCTTTCAGTGACGTCAAAGGATTGTGGATAGACCCCACCGTATTCTACAGTGTATAAACACTATGTTCCTGAGATAAGCTGAATTCTGATCTGGTCTGGTTATAATTTCATTTACTAAATTATCAGGTTTCATTTCTTTTAACATTTTTAGTATACATGGTAAAATTAGCAGTTCTCCACCTATGTGGGGCAAGTGACACAGATGAAATCTGGATTTCTTCAAGCACTGAAAGATGTAAAAATAGATTTTAGTCTGAGGTTTAGTGCTTTACTTATGCATAAAATTTTTTTTTCTTAGTAATATAAAACAGAAAAAGCTTACCAATACTAGGTATGTTAGTGGAGATACTAGTTTTCAACAATTTGAAAAGTGTGACATAATTTTTATGCCTTCTTATTCATAAATATGGGCTTCTGACTGAATACATATGCATATATATGAATTTCCACGAAATAGTGTCCAGCAGGAACCTAACATATATTGGGAGTGGACTTCCAAATAGTGAGAACTCTTTTTGGCCATCTAGCTAAAAGTTCATCTTATGCACAACTTTCACACATTTTCAAAGTTGTTTTTTTTAATTCTTATTATGAAAAGCAAAATGGAAGATTCTCAGCATTTACTGCTACAGTGCTCTTTAATTCAAAGTACATACAGAGCAATGTCTGCAACTTCTAACAAGCATTCTTCAAAAGGAAGACAGTGTTTGTCTTCCCATTTCATATTTTTCATACTGCCAGTAATGTATTCCTTACTTCTTTCTCTGGAATGAGTTGAATGAAGTATTTGAGAGAAAAGGCTATCACCATATGCTTAACATTTCACTGCTTTGTGCAGTAGTATCTATTTCCTTTGAAGTCAAAATGCAATATTATATGAGTCTTTGATTACTATTTTCTGAAGAGTTTACTGGTGGTTTGATCTCTATGATATGTTAGACCGTGTCATATATTGGTAAGAATAAGAGGTAATGATGATTGTAATCTAAAAGGATTGCCATGTGTCATTTCAATTCTTACCTTTTCTTTTCAACAAGAATTACTTAATTTTGTATTTCCCAAAAGAATGACAAAAAGATGTTCAAAATTAAATCACTTCAGTATTCTCTCTAACATTGCTTTGATAAGCTATTGCAATAATATAATCATCTGAATTGTTACTCTCTTGATCCACTTTAGTACAAAGAAATGCATCAAGATATGACAGTGCCTGAGACATCCCAGAGACTTGATTGCCCCCTTATAAATTTTATTACAGCAGCATTGCTATGAAAAAGTTGTGTCAGTACTTTCATCATAATGCCAGTCTACAAGGGGTCATAACTCATGTGTAAAAACTCCTATAAGCTCAGACTTGGCATGATAGGTCTCAGTTCTGAAAGCTAGCTTTCCTAAATGGTCAAAATATCTGACAAAGAAAGTATTACAAATTATACAAATGTTCATATATGTTCATAAAAACCAGTAATATATAGTTTGGAATTAAAAATTGTCTTTTGTAATTTTTTCTCCATTTTCTAATCTAATCACTTTTCAGATGTCTTTCACAACTGTGATGTTGTTCCATGTTTTAATTCCAGACCCATGAAGAAAATTACACCTGTTATTCTCAGTAACTTCACTGATAGGCTTCAGCATTTCAGAATGGAAGCAACCACCCATGTTCATACTTGGACACTACTTTTCATGTAGTGAACTTACTATTACATTATCAGCTGCCTTGTAAAGAGGAAATTAAGTCTGGTACTTTTCTGAATACTCATTGTACACTGTGGGGTGTACAGATATTATACCCCTTCATTGCCAACAAAACCACCAGCAAAAATCCCCAAAGAAATCTGAATGCTTGGAGAACACCCAGGTGTACATCTACAAGATGCTGTGGTCTGCATGCTTTCCTTAGCTGCAGTTGAATTCTGAAGGCACTCTATCCACA
Organism: Eurypyga helias; assembly: GCF_000690775.1. Lineage (NCBI taxonomy): Eukaryota > Metazoa > Chordata > Aves > Eurypygiformes > Eurypygidae > Eurypyga > Eurypyga helias. The sequence goes on from NW_010260869.1 coordinate 5,808, forward strand.
CTTCTTGGAGGAGCTCCATAAAACACCTTAAATGTTGTTTTCCTCTGATGTATACAAAGGCTGTATCATCTTGTAGCCACTGCTTCATCATCTCTGCAATGAAAGCACAGAGGAGGTTCTAGCTACTCCCTTCTGCTGATGAATGCATACCTGACCTATCTCTGTGCAATCATTTGGCCATTTCTAACAAAGAAATAACTATTTATTCACAAAATTATTTTTGAGAAGCCTGATCTCAGAATAATGCTTTGTAAAAATTTTATCCCAAGACTGAGAAAGATTAGCGTGACCCTTCCTACTGTAGGCTAATGGATGTGTGAGTTTTCTGAGCATGGAAGTTATATGAAAATTTTGTATTGTTTTATAAAGAAGAGCAGGGATAGGAGGAAACAGGACTATATATTTGTCAAAACTAGAAATATTTTTACATGCCATATACTCTTTATTATAGCATGAACATGTAGGAAGAAAGACTACCTAGTACAGAGGAAAGGATGACAGCAGAAAAAGAAAGGGATGAGAAAAAGTCTCACCTTTAAACATAAAACTATCAGTTTACCGGCTTACATAGCTTTTTAGTAATTTCTAAATTTTGATGTTTGACAATTTGTTCTGTTTCAATTATGTTGGCTTATGTCTAAGGGTAGATTACAAAAGTACTGTGATGAACTAGCTTGATAGGTTTTCCTAGCATATGCTGGCTTGAGTAAATTTCTTACTGAGTATGGGTAACATGAAACAGGTTGCATCACCTTTTTCTATCTTTATTTACCTTTTAGAACTGTCAAGGTTATTTGGAAAGTGATTGTTTTAAATTAAAAACCTATAGTCAAGCTAATTTGTTACTGTAATCTTTTTACCTATTAGACAAAAAAGGGGACAAATTTACAGGAATTGTCAACTCTTTCTCCATTTTTTGTTTTTATAAAAATATGATTGCTAGTTCTGATTTTTCTATCTAAATCTAAAGTATACTATTGAATAAAGTGACTGTCCACAATTGCAATATCTTACATTACAAGGAAATAGACCTTCAATATAGGTATGATATGTGACACAATTAAATTGCCAGTACTTTTCATGCAGAAGTATTTATTTCTGTCTCCAACTTTCGAAACTACATAACTGTTATCAGAATATATTTGTTGATATCCTAGTTACAATGATGGATCCCTTGAATTTTGCAGTAAAATTTATTTTGTTAAGAAAAAAACCCAAAATACTCATGATATAAATGTTAGGGTCAGATTTATTTTCTGAAAAAAAAAAAAAAAGCAACTGAATTTAGAAATCTGAGTTTCCATTGCTTAGCTGAAATAGATAGAAACAAACCTCTAGAGCATTTAAAAGTACAGTACAAAACCTATATATCTAAATTTTATATCAGGGACTGCCATTATAATGTGAGTCTACATATTGCATACAAAAATCCACAGACATCAGGGAGTTTGGAATATATATCATCAGGAATTTTTATTTTTGTCTTTGACTACTTTTACTTTGTTCTAATTTGTAGTTATTCCTGATGCAAAATTCTCTCGTAATCATTGGTGCAAAAGTCACACTAATATAGCATAATGTCTCTGTTAGACATTAATCATTTATGTCTATTTAAAATAAAAAAAAAAACCCTTATCTATATTTTACATTACTTTGTCACTTTACAGTGATAAAATAAGGTGCTATAAATATATGGACCAAACCACACACTACATACTAAATACAAACAAGCATGTTACTGGCCCTTGAAATCCAAAAACTCTCTGGATTTCTACCTGTGAAAAAAATTGACTGTATTTCTTATATTATCTGTGCTGAATGTGAAAGCCTGTATCCAATCCTCACTAAATGTATGGTCTTTCTGTATGCTTTAACCTTCCAAGTGTAATGACAGAAAATTGCAGAGGATAGTGAAAATATGGTTTAAAAGAGGAAGTTGAGCCAGACATTGTTGATTAGCCATCAAATGTCCTGCATCAGATGTTAATGATAATGTTGTTAGCATGAGATGAATCATATGATTCTATGAAGTTTGAGGATTTGTTTAACATATATCAGGATACAGACAAAAAAGGGGTTTTCAACAGTTGAACTCAGTTAAAACTGAAGTATCATAGAATCATAGAATGGTTAGGGTTGGAAGGGACCTTAAAGATCATCTAGTTCCAACCCCCCTGCCATGGGCAGGGACACCTTGCACTAAACCAGGTTGCTTAAAGCCATATCCAGCCTGGCCTTGAAGACATCCAGGGATGGGGCATCCACAGCTTCTCTGGGCAACCTGTTCCAGTGCCTCACCACCCTCTCTGTGAAGAATTTCTTCCTGATATCTAATCTAAACCTCCCTGATTTCAATTTGTACCCATTACCTCTTGTCCTATCACTACAGGCTCTTGTAAAAAGTCCTCTCCCAGAACCCTTGTAGGCCCCCTTCAGATACTGTACTGATAAGTACTTCCATAAGGCTCTAAAAACTAGCTTGAAACTGCATCTACTTTTGGAAATTACTTTGATGAATAATGTCTGACACCTGGAAGAGTTTTATGTTATCTGGGTGTGGTGTTTTTACTCTTTGTTCATCTCTGAACTGATCTTCAAAGTAACAATTAGATTTAACTTCTGCTCTCTGAGAAACACTGTGTAGGTCTTACCTTGTATTTCAAATATGCTTCTGAAAAGCTAATGCACTCTTTTATTATGTCTCGGCTGATCTATTGTAACATTCTCAGCAGGTCTGCTTGACAAATTGATCAATAGGCTTTGGATAGTTTGGGACTCAGCTGCAAAGCTAAGAAACCAAAAAGCATGAGCATATTATGCCAATTTTAGTCTCGCTACATACACTTCTTTTTTTGAGTACAGCACAGACTTTGAAGTCATATTGCCTGCCCGTGTTAGCAGTATTAGAAAAATCTGACTCTAGAAATCAGGCCTAAATTGATCCCCCACTGACTACATGATCAGGGACTAGAGTGAAATGATGTAGGAAAATTAATATTTTTCTTAAGTTTGAAACATCTACCCCAATAAAATCAGCTTTAGGTGTATCACAGAATGAGAAACTTGCCTCTTTATATCCATGTAATAAACTTGATTGACTCTTAAATCAGCTTAGGGTCCAACTACCCCATTTCTCAGAACTGATTGCATGTGCTCAACTCCTTTTCTTGTTATTAAGGTCTTATTTGATTTTCATTAATGTTTATTATCTCTACCATCTTTCTATGAGCTGTTTTTCATGAATCTTTTCATAATTTTTAAGTTATTGAATATGTCTACTTTTGTGCTTGCAGCGTTATCTGTCAGTAACATTCAGACGTCAATAGCCTATGTTGGAAGGATGTAGATGGGCTTGAAGCTATGTGTGGAGATGATACAGAAGTAGCTTAACAGTGATAGCATGGACTTTGTAAAATATTTTATGTTTTAAGTGGATGAATAAAGCATGATGAAAGTTTAGGCAGTTTAATCCTGTTAGGGAACTGAATCCTAATTAAGCAGCTCAGCATACCTGTCTGATGTGGTCTACGCCACTTATTTAGGACAGCCTCTGTGAAGGATCCTTTGCCAGGTCTTCCCCGGGGAACTTCTTTGAGCCTGATTATAAATTCCAAATGCTGAGCTTACAGTACTGAAATTGCCAAAGAGAGATTAGAAGAAGAAATAGAGACCAAGTAACATAAAGTAATGTGAAATTAAATTAAATATTTATATTCATTATATAACCTGGTATGACATTTTACACAATTAATTTGTTTAATACAACTTAATAGATGTGATGGAAATGTTAATAGGTTGGTTGTGGGCTAGTTATGTCTCCACAGAAGCTTGGAATATGAACCTGAGCACACCATATAGACTAGGTTTTCTTTTATATTAATAAAATATAAAATATATATAGGAAACTCACAACTGTTGAAAGCCATTGGGTGTGGCTGCCTCACTTCCAATTAAACTACCATGAGTCCACCTCACAGAGCATTTACTACTGAAAATAAAGCAGAAAAAAATTGTTTTTTTTAAAAATCAAAGTATACTGATTGCCTCCACTTCCAGTTGTATCTAATCCTATGAAATGCTAAATGCCCTTACTTTTCATCAATTTTTATTTACTGCTGTAGTCAAGACAGTTAATTATCTTATTGGAGAGTTTCACACATGAAGAGGTTACAACATTTACATTTTGAACAACGCTTTGATTGCATTATATCTTTTATTCTGTTTTTCAACAGTACCTCAATGGCCCCATCTAACTTTGCTAGACAGTGTCATTGACAACATTACCTTTTACTCCTGCCTTTATTGATTATACATCAGAGCCTACAGCATCCATAATGTAAGAAAATTGAGTCTTTATGCAAGACAACTATTTTCTACAGTTATGAGTTTTTTAGAAAAACCCACTTCATACACACTTTAGCAATTAAGGACTGCTATAAAGCATGGCATGAAGGTATAATGAACCCAAAGAACCCATCTGCTATGTTTGCAAACCTTATTACCCATATACATACAGACAACTTCTTGGTATGTGCTCAAAATATTTGCTTCTCTGAATGCTCATGTCCATTATTTATTTGAGATTAATTTTTTCCTTTTTATTGGATTATTTGTTGGATTATTTTCTCTGCACTAATCATTAATTCACTTTTTAATTATTAGTCTCAAGATATTTTGATTCATTTAGGTAAAAATTTTATATTTGCTTAATATTCATCTTGTCTCAAATACAAATTTTTTTTTTGGTTATATTTAAATGGATCATTTTTCAAGGAAATTAATATCGTCCATCCTTCATGGCCTTTCAACACTGAAAAAGCATTTAATTTTTCTCAAGTAATTATTATTTTGGGAAAAATTAATTGCAAATATATAAATTTTTAGTAACAGTACATTTAAAAATAATGAACATTTCATACATACTGCATTTGTGGTCTAAAAATAGCAAAACAATCAGCTGGTTTTTGTTCTACATGGTCCAACACATTTTATGTAATGTCTACTGAGAAATCACACAGATTTCAATTTGAAAAACTTTTCAGAAAATATTAGGTAATCAGGTTTTGCTTAATGAAGGTAATATGTTTAATTGTTTAAGAAGAAGAAAATCTTTCTCAGTTACCATGGATTTTTCAATCAAGCAGTAATATTTAAATAGAATGTTAATGAAAAATGAGAAGTTCAACATAATGACTGAACTGGGCAAGAGATATTGTTTTGTTACTGTACTGTACTAATGCTGAGCATTGCATTCAGCACAAATATTTTGCATTTTGTTTCTCCTCCTTTTGTAGTGTCAAAATAGCTGATGTTCAACCACTCAATTTTTGAATGAGAAGCATGATAATTTAATTAAAGTTTAAAGTTTAGGAGGTGCTGAAGATCATACATAATCCAATTACTTTTTATTCAATTAATTTAATAGCAAACCACTTTGCTATAATTGCAGTTAATCCCCTGATTTTTCTCTTCAGCTGTTTATCAATGGTTTGTATGATAACTTTGAGGAAATCATACTGGGATATAATTATCAACAATCTCCAATGGAATTAATGCACTAAATTGTACCTCATTATGAGCAGTACTTCATTTCTGGATGGGGTAGATTTGGAGATGGTAAGAAGACAATACATGGTTTGAAGTTTCTTAGCCACTTTCCCTGGAGTTTTTGGGAAAAGGAAACAATAGGGTTATTTCTCCCACTTGCTGATACTGAACAAAGAAATGCCATGATATAAGCTAAACTGAATCAAAGAAAAGCAGAATTGCCACCAGGCCCTTCTAACCACTGTTGCTGTTTACTGGATTTTAAATATCAGAAATTACTTTCAGCAGTATCATAGTCTCATATGCATACAGCAAATGAGTATTAGTGTAGGCAGTTAAGGCCAGGCGACGCGCTGTACGGAAATGTAGAACCCCCCCAAATAGCCAATAGCGTTTAGCCTAGGACGTAAGCAGACGGAAGTGACGTTGTAAACCTAAGCTATATAATGCCGTGCAACCTACCAATAAACGCCATTTGCCTTCCACCACATTGGTGTCGGCGAGCTGATGGCCCGAGCGGCCAGAGGGTGGTCGCGTGCCATTCCTGAACCAGGTCGCCACGCCTGACGAAGGCAACATATTAGTGTCTGTAATGTTGGATCTCTGACAACCTAAAGCCACAATTTCATTGTTTTATGGGTAAAAGAAAAAGTACATGCGTAATCTATTAACTGATTGTGTCAGAATATCGGAGTTTTTCAAAGAAATTATACAAATTTCTTCATTGTAGAAAGATGTCCAAGTACTGCTGATTTTACTGTTTTGTATTTTACTGTTGAAATTGTATCATCCCATTGTTTCCAAATAGGAAAAGAAAACTCAAAGAATTGCTGAAACTGAAAATAAAAAACAATTTAGGACATCCAAAAATACACAGGGTAAAAGACAGAACTTTCACTGAGTAAAAAAAATGAGGCTGATAAAAAGGAAAAGAAACACATGTCACTTCAAATTTCAAATTTCTTAATGAAGTGATAAAAGCGTCCAGCTGTCAAAGTGGAAATAATATCACCTGCCTGTTTTATGCTGTCCATGTCCATAATTTATTGAGTGAACTTTGAGCATGAAAGAAGTAGACTCAGTATCGATTATGATCAAAAACTTCTGGCTGGGGTGGTGTTGGCTGGCTGTGTCACAGCAGCAATTACACAGCACTGCTCCCTGGAGACTTTCACCTAGTTGTTAGATGAAATCAATAATACACAGACAAATACTGAAATGAAATTTTAATGTTCACAAAGAACATGTACACTTTAGAACTGCCTTTGAAAAGGTTTGTGACAGCAATGGAAGGGGCAAGTGGGAGGTTCTGTGTAGCAGGTAAAGACGGCTGCCTTCAAGCACAGCTATTAGCTGTGCTTTGTGGGGCAGTGGGCTTTGTAAGGACTATGTATTTAGAGTAACATCCCATTTTGACAGAAATTAACTGTTTGCAAGGAGTTTGGGGGAGGCAGTACATATAGCAGTGGGGTGATAATGAATAGAGATTAGAGAGGAGAGGAGCCGGAGGGACTTGCATCTTCTCATCTTGAAAGAGAAGGCACAACCCAACATGACAGGGACCAAGGCTTCAAGTGAGACAAGCTAGCGATATTTCTTTCAGTTCTGTCTCTTCACACCTTCATACACAATATGACTTATAGTAAGTTGCAACTGCAGCAGCACTGGGCAGAAAATAACTTTTAACTTGGACTTTGCAGGTGGTATTTGGTGTTTTGGCTCAGGATGTGTCAGTGTCATAAATTCAAGTATATATGCTTTTTGTATTGCCTGCACAGGACAAGGGAGGATGGGATCGCCCCAGCAGTCAAACCTTCTGAGTCATTCTCAGTTGACCTTCTGTGCATCCTCAGACTTGCTGCCACCCCATCTTATAATTTAAGCAAGGTATGTGCCTTATGGTCGGCTGTGCAGCAAATAGTGCTGCAGCTGATGTTGCTGAGGGCTTTGTAGACAGCCATGAAGTAGGTACGGTGTTAGCTACAGTAATGCTCACAGGAAAAACCCATGTGCAGAGGCTCTTGGTGTTTTTCTACAAGTTACTGGTTTTTTCTGTTTGTAGTTGTTCCAATTGCTTCCAATTGCTTCAGGAAGATCTGATGTTGGCCCGTCTCATGGGCAGCATGTTGGACTAAATGGATCACAGGTTTATGCCAGTATGGCAATGGTGCCAGTAACACTAACCTATAATGCTTAGTACCAATAACTAAGGTTTTCTAAGGTAGACAACACATCTGTTACACCAACTGGAAAACTGAATGAATTATAATTGTAACAGAAGCTAAGCTATCATTCAAGTTAGAAAGAATGTAGTAAAACATAATTAAACTGAAACTCAGGAACTGAGGGCTATTTACTGTGTTTTTATATAACATGGTTCTTCATTCAGCAAAATATTTAACCATGTGTTTAAGCTAAACAACATTTTGAATAAAGGATGTCGATTAAATAAAAAAAAATGCTAAATTATGATTAGAAAAAGACCAATTTCAATATACTTTTAATTCCTTTAAACATGGACTTAGAGGAAGATGCAGAGTGAGATTTGGCAGATAAAATCTGAGTTAGGCTGCTTTTCATGCCTTTTTTTCAAGACAGCAATAAATTCTGCAATGGAGATTCAGAAAGTCGCAAAGTCACCTCTGTGTTTTTTCTGAAAATTCTCAAATGCCTACATTTAGATAATGATATTTAAGCATCCAGGCCTGGCAATCAAGGTACTCTTTTTTTCCCTGCTGTAGTTTAACACCAGTAGCAGTCAAGCCCCACACAACCACTTTTGGACTTCCTCCCAGTGAGTTGAGAATCAGAAGGGAAAAGGTGAGAAAACTCGTGGGTTGAGATAAAGACAGTTTAACAGGTAAAGCAAAACCACTGTGCTTGCAAGAAAAGCAAAATAAGTAATTTGTTTACTGCTTCAGCAGGCAGGTGTTCAGCCATCTCCAGGAAAGCAGGGCTCCATCACTTGTCACAATTGCCTGGGAAGACACACACCCTAACTCTGAATGTTCTCCCTTTCTCCTTCTTCCTCAGCTTTTACTGCTGAGCATGAAGTCACGTTGTATGGAATATCCCTTTGGTCAGGTGGGGTCAGCTGTCCCAGCTGTGTCTCCTTCCACGTTCTTGTGCATACCCAGCCTACTCAGTGGTGGGGCAGTGTGAGGAGCCCAAAAGCTTTGACACAGTTTAAGCACTGGTCAGCAAGAACAAAAACATGCTTGTGTTATCAACACTGTTTTCATTATAGATCCAAACCAGCACCATACAAGCTACTATGAAGAAAATGAACTATATCCCAGCCAAGACCAGTACATCCCTTTCAGTTTCATCACGAGTTAGGAAGAAAGCGGCTAGGCACTTTTATTTTCCTCGATGCCTGTGGGTTGTAGGAAGTAAGTGGTTCCTGCAACATGGGAACAATTGCCTTTTCAGATAAACATGATTTAATACCATATTTCTTATATTTAAACTTCAATGCTTTCAGTACCAGGATAATGGCAAAAACCAACTTAGCCTTCTTATTGAATCTAGGCCTATAGGCCTTTAAAAATTGTTGGCATTACTGAGGTGAAAATAATTTAATTAAACTCCTATTGATTGTTGTAGTTAACAATAGTTAACTTATTTATTCTCTTGCAAAAAGGATAAAATTAAACTCAAGAAACATAAAGGTGAGATTATCAGAATCTTTCCCATTGCGGTGTAATATTACAGAAGTAGTTTAATCCCTGAATACCAGGAACATACCAGGTTAAACTATCTCTTTTTGTACTTGTACATCAGTGTATACTCTATAACACATTTACCACAGAGATTATTCTCTGATATTTCTTCTTTCTTCTTCAGTTTGAAAAACATGCTGAAAAACAGCAGAAAATACAGATATTTAATCTGTAGTAATTCAGATCTGTAGCAGTATTTCTCACGTCATCTCATAAAATCAAACTTTACAAAATACAAACAACAATTCAAATTTCTGACTTTCAAATGAATCAGATTAAATGGGCAAGTGATATGAAAAATGCCTAATACCTTGAACCGTGGGAGATCTGTCACAGTTCTGCCAGTGTGAACTGAAAAGACCCGTTAATGATCTAGCTCATGCAATATTTACTGCTGCTACATCAAATGGGTCTACTTGTTATCCTAACATAGCCAGTACCGAGAACACTCTGCCTTACAGATCAGTGAACAATAGTAAATCTGTCAACAATTGCCCTCTGGAATTATTGTATCTACTGAAAACTTATCAAGTGTCAACAGAATTCCAACTTTCCTGGCTTCTCAAGGAGTTGCTATGGAATGGAGGATAATACTGCTTCAGTTTGTTTTTTTTTAACAAGCAGTTGAGATGGCAGGACATAGATTTGTTCCATTTTTCTTCACCTTCATAATTCATAAAGAAAACCTGAAAGAAGGTTTATGGAGTAAAATTTTTCAGTGGAGGTTTTTATTACTGTTTTGTTTTTCACTCTGGAAATGTTTAATCAACTATAAGGGTTTTAATATATTTTGTGTTTAAGACCTCCATTTCTCTCTTTCACAGAAAAATTTATATAGGTCTTACAAATAAAGGTATCCAGAGTTTGCAAGGCTATAAACACATTTGTGTCTTCTAGACCCTGTTTGAGCACTCCCAGTCTCAATGTTCAGTAGTACAGATGGGTACTCCCTCTTGGTCTCTGAACAACATATCTCCACCATCACAACCTTTATGGGAATGTGTCTGAAATTAAGTAGTATCAGTCAGACTGTAAGGCAAGTTTATGATAAAATGAAAGCTAACACACCCCAAAACCCAACAATTCAATAATTGTGTATGATTAATAAAAGTTATTTTCACTACAAATTTCAAACTACATTTTATCTTTGTTTAATTAGATCTTTGAAGAAAAAAAGTATTTTTTAATGATGTAATAACAAAGCCATTAGATTAGATAGTAAACATAACACTGTGCATTTTCTGTGACTTGTAGTGTAATCATGGAAGACGCAGCATTTATATTCTCCTTGGGAAAAATCTGATCAAATGTATACATTCCACCCTCTACCCTCCCCCTCTCCCCCCCCTCCAAAAAAAATGTAAACAATTCTGTTGTCTTCATAAAGACTTCCAAAAAGCTACTTTAAAAGATACCTTTTTGACAGCCACATTTAAGAAAGACATCATGTCTTGTTGGTTTTTATATAATTAAATATAATCTTAAAAGTCAAGTGGTTCATAAGAACATTTGCTGTGAAGTGAGTAAGACTCTGCATGCAGGTGCTTACTTAGTTTTGGATGTGGCTGCCTTTTCATTTTCTTAGAATGTTAGTAAAAATTTTTTGTTAGAAAACACATTTGCAGTCAAAATGCTGGATTTAGATTTTAATTTAAAAAAATAAAACTAGCTTTTCATGTTTTACTTTTTACTCACATAATTAAATCAGGATTCTATACTTTCTATGCCTTGCAGTATTTTGCATTCATTTTGAGCTCTAATAGCTGGAGATGGTTATGTGCATGGAAAAACTGAATTTTAATAAAGCAGCAATCAATGAACTAAATCCTCGTATCTGTTGAAGTGGGAACCAGGAGAAGAACTCTTATTCTCTCGTATATGTGTCATCAGTACTGGAGGTGATCCTGAAAAACATTCAAGTATAGTCCATGTAGTAAAAAAGGGCAACATCCATGTTAATGTTTTGAGAAATGCCATTAAGATAAATGTTTGGCATTTGTTTTGGATTGTGATGGTTCATTTGTTTTTGGTTGGTGGGTTTTGGTTTTTTGGGGGGTTGTTTTGTCTTGTTTTGTTTGTTGGGTTTTTTTTATGTTTATTTTGATTGCGAGTGGGGATTATTTCTTTGTTTGTTGTATTTTGTTTGGGTTTTTTGGTTGGTTGTTGGTTTGGGTTTTTTTGTGGAAGATCTGTACTTTTGAAAAGAATCTCCTGATCATCTCTACTTACTAAACCTGGAGGTTCACATTGTGGAGTGGAGCAGATCAGCTATGGTGTTTGCTAATCTGAGTGTGATCATATGGGCTGCTCAGAATTATTCAAGTTTATTCAAGGAAGAAATTTTTATTCTAAAAAGTTGTCATTGACAAATAATTTTATATCCCCATTAACATTTTTCGTTGGCTGGTTGATTTTGTTTGTTTGTGTTCAGGGTTTTTTTACTGTTGTTATTTGGTTTTACCCTGGATGAGAATTACTCAGACACTTTGAATTTCGTATCTGTGCTTGTTACATGTCTGTGGATTAAATAAAAAAAAAGAAAAAGAAAAATGTCTTCAAATATTAGGTGATTTGAAGGTCAAAGATGAACCTAGGAGAAGGCATCAAGTAGAAAGATTAATATGAAGATGAAAAAGCATAAGACATAAAATCCTAATTACTGTCAGGTAATCCTGACTCTTAACTAATTTTTATTTTGTGCTGTACTTTATGTTTTTGCAACCAGAATTGTAAATAAAATTTCAGAAGACTCCTAGATAGAAAATAGGGGCAATTAATATTTATTTTCCAACAATATATATGGCTCTGCAAGACACAAAGTAGTTACGGGTCAAGTTAATTTCATTCAGTATGCAAGGGCTGTCATACTTCGCTGCTTGGACAAAACTCTGCTGAAATAACTATTATTTTGCAACCATTTTAAAGGAAGAAGCCTCAGGTTAACTCATGTCTTTGTTTTGCTGTTGATGTGATCATAGAATAGGATGTAACATGTTGTGAATAGAATCAGTAGATAATGATTTTTACAGTTTTTTTGTGTGTGTAATCCTATGGCAATATGATTCATATGCGTCTGTGTGATCTTGCTAATGAAGTCCAGTGTGTGATTAACATTCATCACCAGAAGTCTGCATTGCTAACATGTCCAAAACACTGCCTGCCATGGCTCCTAGGTTCTTTTGTACAGAGCAGCTTACTAGCCAGTTGGTCCCAAGCTATAAGGCTGTAATTACTCCATTGCAGGCACAAGACTTTGCATTTGTTTTCACAGAAGTTTGTGAGGTTTTGGCAAGCTTCCTCCTCTAACTTTTTGCAACTGCTATCCTTAGCTGCTGAGACGGCTTCCACCCAATCATGTTATTCAAACACTATGCCCCTGTATTGATCTCCTGTTTTAACCAAAAGAGCAATTGCCTTATTTTAACCAAGAGAAAATGGGTGCCCAGGTTGAGGACATAGACAGTGTTATTTATTTTAAGTTAGATGTAGACTTCAGCAATTCAGAATTTTGTCCAGGTAACTGAAAATATTGCATTTCATATTAGTGACCATTAATTGTTCTGGTGATGGTTATCAGTTACTGGTCAAATCCTGAGGTCTTTAATAGTTTTATTTTCATCCATTTTAGGAAAATTTTCAATTAATTCAAACTGTAACAATAAGCTTCATATATATATATGAGTGCTTTTGTTTAATGTCTAATCCTAATGTGTATAGCATTAATGGATTCTAAAATGCATAGCATATATGTATTCTAGAGTTTATAGAGCTCAGTGAAAATATTTAGAATGATTAGTTTGATTTTGCTTGTTTGGTTGGTTATTTTTGTCTTATTTGATAAACATTCTGAAGTGATAGCCTTCACGAATTTTACCACACATGTTTGGCCTTTAAGTTTTCAATCCAGATTCAGCTTTTTGAAAGGTCTATTATCAGCTATAAACAGAGTTACAGCAGGTTATCTGTGCAAAAGTTGACTAATTACTACACTGTTCAGTCTTTGTATTTTCTAAAGATGCATTGGGTTTTTTCCATTGTCACCAAGGGAAGTTTTTATTCAATATTAGCATTCTACCAACATATTTAAAATATACATTCTTAGACAAGATTAAACATCCAAAAGCAGAATATGTTTCTTTCTAAAGTTTTAATTTATATTTGTAAAATATATATTGCATTTTCACTCCAAACTGAAAAGTAATACTTTAATGTAAAATAAGTTTTATTTGCATTATGAACTTTACATGGAGTAAGAACTTGATCTATGAATAAATACTACTAAACATCTTATAAAGTTTATAGTTTAACTCAGGTGCACCACCATCCCTACCTGCTAAAATTCTTTTTACATATTGCAGTGTAAACCTGAGAAAATTTATTTACATTCTTTCATGGTGTTAATTAACTAATATTGGGTTTTTTCTACAGTTTCTGAAAGCACATTTAACTTGTTTAAAATAAAAAAGACCCTGTGATAAATGTTATCATGTTTAATACTTAAATAAACAATACTGATAGGAAACTTACTTTATAACAGAATTAAAAATAATCTTTTTTTCCATATCTAAAGTTAAAGGAAGATTGCAGAATACCACTATGGAGTTGCTGGGTGCATCAGTGGAAAGACATCATTACCCTTAAAATTGTTCATGACAGAGTTGCATCAGCAGGCCAACAAATTACATGTATAGCTGCTCAAAGATGAGACAAAAATACATTGCTCTTTTGAAGATCCAAACCATCAATAAAGTCAGAGAAAGTAACATTCAAATGAAGTTTCATTTCTGATTCTGCTGAGCCCATTAAAGCAAAACAAAACTTAACCTGATACATGATCAGGAAGACTGAAAACGTGTGGCTGTTGCCTCTTGTGACACCAGATTAGCAAACGTTCCCTTTTCTCTGCTTCTTTGTCTTATCTACTGTAACTCCTAAAATAGCGCAAAAATGGAGCTATGGATAAAAGTTACCATTACCATGTAGAAATATTGTATGATGAAAGACATGCTTCAGCTTCTTAAAGTTGTGTGGTTGTACAGCAAATCAGTTTAACCGAAATCTCTGAGATGCTTCAATGTAACAGCCTCAATTTGACCTGGAGGTATTGATCTCCTCCTTCTTTGCTATTTTAGATTCTCTTTAGGCAGGAGGTAATGATACATGTTTGGTTGTGTCCTCTCCTCCAGCTCTTGCCCTGGCAGTATAGTTTTTGAAGAAGACAGCCACGATCAAGAGAAGAACACCTTGTCTGAAGAAAACAAACTAAACTTTTGTGTTTGTTTTCAGCAGACCACACAGAAAAAAAAGCTATTGTTTCTGTCCGTCATCTCCTACTGTCAGTCGTCTCCTGCTGTTTGAGTGGTGAATTGTTTTTCTGTGACTGAGCAGTGTTTCTGTACGTGCTTGTGAAAGGAAGAAGAAAAAGTCATGGCATAATGTTTTCATAATTTTTACATTCAAAAAATTCAGTGCTTATTTAAATGACAAATTATTATTTAATATCTTACTATATTGATCTCATGGCATTTATGAGACTGAAAGCTAGACTCCTTTTCAAAACACCCATCATCTGAGAACCTAGGGTATCAGTTTTGATTGCTTTTAAAAGCTAATCCTCAGAACTTGCCAGCCATGATATTTACTCCCTCTTCATACCAACGTACAACCTTGCAAGTGGGCATGCTGCCAAAGATAATAGATGAGAAGGAATAGATTTCTAAAAGTGAACCAGCAAGTGCTTCATATAACAGCAGAAAGAATCAACCCAGCAAGAGGAAAACAGCACCTTCTGAATATCTACATCTACAGGAAAAACTATGCTCTCTGAAAACAATGAGGACCTGAATTAACATCAACATTTTAAAGAATGTGCTGCCACCTAGGACACATTGGTGGTCTACTAGGAAAAACTATGCTGCAGCTTGAAAGAACACAAGAATACCAAATCTAAGTCTTAAAAATCAAAGAGAGGTTACAAAATGCTAGAACATAACTGCATGCATTGACTAGACCTGATGAGCTGCTGATGTTGTAGGAATAGTCATTGAGCTCTTTTGTAGTTTAGGCACAATGCTTCTGAAAAAGGTGAAAATAATCAGAAAGGGAAGTGAACTTGTCCTTTTACATTCTTTCTTCACAAACAAATATCACAGGTAAATCCTCAGTTAGCAAGTTATCTCCTTGGGGCAGGAACAACATTTTCCTAAATGTCTGACAAAGGACATAGGAAAGCTTAATCCTGTTATATTAAAATTATAAAATACTCAGAAGCAAAAAATTCACTGAGAGATATTTAGGAACCAATGATGTGCAAGAACACAGATTTGGGGTTATAATTCCCCAAATAAATATATTTTTCACAAAATATTCAGCATTAGAGACAAAATTAATGTATTAAACAGTTTTCTGGTATGAAAATATAGATGCTGTATATAAATAATATCTGATAATAATAACAGTAATAATATGACTGATTACAAACTTAATATTCTAGACATCAGATAGAAGAAAACTAATTTGAAAATTCATGGAGTGTTTTCTTCCATCATATCATCATTACTAGACAGGATTAATGTTGTTTGGGCATCTTCTTTTCTATCGATACTGAAATATATTTAAATTTTCATTCATTTTATTCATAATAAGATGCTGGAATAAACCACAGGAATTCTCTGTATTTCCAGGAATCAGAGAAAGACTCTGTTACATTGAAGCAGATGGTCAGTTTTGTAACTGAAAATAATTGGAAATTTGCATCATTCAAATAGAAGCACCTTAAGTAGTCAGTTAAACTGTAGTTATTATTTTGAAAGTGGTTAGTGTTTCACAGATGTCTCCCATGAGATTATATTTGCTGCTGTAGAAGTAGCTTTGTGTATGAATTATAACTCTAAGAGGCCATTAATCTTAAAATATGTAGTGTGCAAGCAAGATCTCACAGAAATGAAACAGTGTAGAAATTGTGAAAAAAAACTTATTCTGTTCTTACTTTCACTATGTGTATCTATTTTGCCTAGCAAAAGATTTTTATGAAGAGGTTTGCATTAGATGTTATGCAACCTAAGTTGCAGATACCTAACTGTTAAACTATGATATAGTCCTCATAAAGTAGGAATATGTATTAATATGTTAGTAGAGAATAAAAACCTTCCAATTTATTTCAGTATTAAATCTAACATTGGTTCATAGAGCATGCTGAATACCAGTCCCTACTAATGCCTTCAAGAGTGGCATATTCTTTCTTTCCCACCCAACCTTTAAATAAGTGTAAACCAAACTAAATCCTTGGTTAGAATATATCCTATCTGTGTGATGACCATAATTTTGAGCCCAGAATTACAAGTGCAACACTCTACAGTCTCTGTAATTATACTTTAAGGTATAAATGTGCTTCTAAAAGATAAACTGATTTGGCTGCAAACATATACATTAAAGTCCGAAAATACAGTACACCAGCTCAATCCTTTTATTCTTATTCTAGTAACAAATAAATAAATAAATGAGAACAATTAATTTGTATAATATTTTATCACTCCAGCAATACTATTACTATGCATTTTACTATTCAGTTTTTTGAAAACACAAGCCATCTAAAATGTTATTGCTCTGGGTAAGACAGATGTTTATGTTGATGTTTATGTGCAGTTTCAGCTTTTATTAAGAGAGACACAACTCCATTTCTGAAACCCTCATAAATCACATTATTAACAACACCATTTTATCCTTTTTTTTTTTTTTCCTACCTGTAAATGTTAAGGAAATGTAAGAAATTAAAAGTAAAACTAAATTTTTTTATTAAGTCAGTGGCATAACACTAATAAATAATAACAATACTAATATTAACAACAACAATAAGAACAAACACATTACATATATATTAATTTTGATAAATTTGTATTGGTAACACTAGAAGTGATTAAGCCTCATTTTATTCTTTACTGCAAAAATGCATTTAATACAGGTTGGGTGCACTCAGTTTTAACCCAGGGAAACTCCCCATTTTGTCAGTTCCAGAAAATGAAGAATAAGAAAAATACATGAGATTTCTAGTTAAGCTGATCAGAGTTTGCCTGAAAGAAAGTTAAAAAGAGCTCATTAAAACCTCCATGATTTGGCCATATTTAAAATGAGTCAAATATTAACCATGTTGACAGGATTTCTCTGCTCAAAACTGATTGCTGTGCACGTTATAAGAAATCATTGACATCACTTGCATTTTTTTTTAATTTGACAATTATAAAGCAATATTTTAAAATCGCTACTTAAAATAATTCTGTTCCTGAATTAGCTAGAGACTTTTTTCATTTGAAAACCTAGTAAGTAGTGGTAATTGATTCAAACCAGCAACCCTCTCTTTCAGTTATGAGCAATGTAATTGAGAATGGACAACAAAATTAAATAGCTGTCACAGCTTCCTTGGCTAATGTCTTTGGAATTCAGAAGATGCGCAAGTTATAATTTATGTGCTACCTGCTGCTACTGTAATCAAGTACTATTGCAGTTTAGTGAATAAATCAACTTGCTAATTAGGTAAACAGAATTGTATTGGGAAACAAAGGCATCAAGTTATATCTTTTTTTTTAATCTGGAAGTTTCCCCATGGTATCTCCATGTTTATTGCCAGCATTTCTCATCCTGTACATCTTTACACATTCTCCTCCCACACACAGTATTACTGTTGTTAGCAGTAAAGTATTATCAAGGCCAAGTGCAGGGTCTTGCACCCATGTCAGAGCAACCCCCAGTATCGTTACAGGCTGGGGGATGAAGAGATTGAGAGCAGCCCTGCAAAGAAGGACTTGGAGGTACTGGTGGATGAAAAGCCATACATGACCCAGCAATGTGCGCTGGCAGCTGTCATGATTTAAGACCAGCCAGCAGCAAAAGACCATGAGGCTGCTCACTCACTCCCCCTCCCGGTGAGAGGGGGAGGAGAAATTATAAGGAAAGGCTCGTGGTTGGAGACAGGGATAGGGAGGGATCAGTTACGGTTACGGGCAAAACAGAATCCACTTGGCAAAGAAAAATCAATTTAATTAGTTACCAATCAAAAAACAGAGAAAGACGATAAGAGAAAAAACAAAGCGGATCTCAAAACACCTTCCCTCTACCTTTCCCTTCTTCCCCAGGCTCAACATTGCTCCCCATTTCTTTACCTCCTTCCCACTGTTAGCACAGGAGGATGGGGAATGGGGGTTGTGGTCAGTCCATCACATGTCTCTGCTGCTCCTTCCTCCTCAGGGGGAGGACTCTTCACACTCTGCCCCTGCCCCAGTGTGGGGTCCCTTCCACAGGAGACAGTCTTCCACAAACTTCTCCAATGTGAATCCTTCCCCCCTGCTGTTGTTCTCCATGAACTACTCATACATGGGGTGAAATCCTTCAGGAACAGACTTCTGCAGCCTGGGTTTCCCACAGAGTCATGGGCTATTTGGGCACACCCACCTGCTCCATGTGGGGTCCTCCCCAGGCTGCAGGTGGGTCTCTGCTCTCCCAAGACCTCCGTGGCTGCAGGGGCACAGCTGGCCTTACCATGGTCTACACCACAGACTGCAGAGGATCCTCTAGCTCTCCTCCTCTCTTTTCTCTGCCACCCTTGGTGTCTGCCTTGTTGTGTCTCTCACATCCCCCTCCCCTCTCCATGCTGATTGTCTTCACTTTGTTGCCACTTCTGCTGCTACTTATTTTGTGTTTTTCCCTCTTAAATATGTTAATTTGCAGAGGTGCTCCCAGGCTTGGCCAGCTGCAGAGGCAGGTTTGACTTGGAGCCAGAATCTTTTCTCCAAGATTCTCACAAGAGAGATCCCTGTGGTTCTTTCCCTGCTACCAAAACCTCCCACAACAGGAACCCAACACAGCAGCCCAGAAATCCAACCATATCCTAGGCTGCATCAAGAGAAGCATTATCAGCAGGTTGAGAGAGGTGATTCTTCCCCACCATTTTGCTCTGATGAGACCCCATGTGGAGTACTGTGTCCAGCTCTGGGGCCTCCAGCACAGGTGTCATGGTTTAACCGCAGATGGCAACTGAGCACCACCCAGACCTTCACACACTCCTCCCCAGCAGAATGGGGGAGAGAGTCAGAAGAGTAGAAGTGAGAAAACATGTGGATTGAGATAAAGGCAGTTTAATAGGTAAAGAAAAAGCTGTGCATGCAAGCAAAACGATGAACTCATTCAGCACTTCCCATCGGCAGGTAGGTGTTCACCCATATCTAGGAAAGCAGGGTTTCATCACATGTAATGGTTACCTGGGAAGACAAATACCATAACTCCAAATGTCCCATTCCCCCCGTTCCCCGCCCACCCCCTCCCTGGCTTCTTGCTCCAGCTTTATATGCTGAGCACATCATATGGCATGGAATATACTTTTGGTCAGTTGGAGACAGCAGTCCTGGCTGTGTCCCCTTCCAACTTCTTGTGCAACTCCAGCCTGCTCATTGGCAAGCAGTGTGAGGAATAGAAAAGGCCTTGACTCTGTATAAGCACTGCTCAGTAGTAATGAAAACATATCTATGCTATCAACACTGTTTCCAGCACAAATCCAGTACATAACCTCGTACTAGGTACTATGAAGAAAATTAACTCTATCCCAGCCAAAACCAGCACAACAGGAAAGATATGAACCTGTTGGAGTGGGCCCAAAGGAGGGTCACAAAAATGAACTGGGGGATGGGATACCTCTCCCATGGGGACAGACTGAGAGTTGGGATTGTTCAGCCTGGAGAAGGGAAGGCTCCGGTTGGATCTTATTGTGGCCTTTTAGTCCTTAAAGGGAGTTTGTAAGAAAGATGGGGACAGACTTTTTAGCAAGGCCTGTCACGAGAGGACAAGGAGTAATGGTTTTAAACTAAAAGAGTAGATTTAGACTAGTTATAAGGAAGATATTTTTTACAATGAGGGTGGTGAAACACTGAAGCAGTTTGCCCAGTGAGGTGGTGTAGGAGACCTTATCTTGAGCTGTCTCAAAGCTTGCTGACAAAGATGTGAAACTTCCAGGTGGCTTGGCTTTTGGTGGCTTGGGAGCAGGGACTGCCTGCAGGCCTGACTAGATGAGGGCCAAATGGCCTACCAAACAGATGCAAGATCAAGGACAAAGCACAATCACATCGCTTCCTGGGGGGTCCAGACACAGAGGACCCCCAAGCCTGCCAAAGCATCCAAGTGGTCATGTAGTGGTCTCGTGCACCCCATGGGATCGGCTGCCTAGCCTGAGAGCGTGCGTAGGAGGCAAGAGTCAGCAAACAAATACCCTATAAAAGACTGTGAGACCAAACCACAATAGGGACCCTCCCCACCCAAGACTACGGACCAACGGGACGCTGCTGGATCCATGGTGGTGTCTATCTCTTGCAATTCTATCCCGACTGCTTGCCCAATTTTCCCCCTTTTCTATTTTCTCTCTCTCCTATCGCTATTTTCTTACAACAAAAATAAACTCCTTTGTTAGCGGCATCTGACCTCGTTTGTGTCTTAATCTCACTCTGGTATAACAACGAATCTCACCCTTCCCAGGATAACCGGGCTGGGACAGGTGGTAGATGCCCCATCCCTGGAAACACTTAAGATCAGGTTGGAAGAGGCTTTAAGCAACATGATCTAGTTGAAGATGTCCCTGCTTACTGCAGGGGCTTGGAATAGATGACCTTTAATGGTCCCTTCCAACACAAACTATTCTATGATTCTATGATTATGTGCATAGCATTTATATAGGGAATTACTTTTACTCATTCATACAAAGCAGTGAGTCATTGATACTTTGTTTATGTCTGTCTAAAAGATTGCCTACATCCAAATGCTTACGTAGTAAAGGACTGCAAAAATAAAGAGCTATAGATCCACATATAAAACTTTTGAGCTTTATGAGTGATACACAGTAATCTGACTCCTACAGGATGGAATTTTCTTGCTCATTCATTTTATTTTAAGTTATGAATAGAATATCAAATTGCTTGACCTTCATTAGTGCTTTGCAATTCTTGGGGACTAAGGCTTATTCTTCTTCAGGATGATCCATATTTCTGGTTATTCTGCCAGCAGCTATAGTTAAGATCCATTGTTCTCCCAATCCCCAACTATCTTTTAAATATTAATCTACTACTTTCTGTTCTATTATGGTTTCTTTGCTTTATATTGTAGAAAAAAAGATTGTTGAGGGCTAGTTTAGTAATTTCAAGTGGATCATTCATGTAAATTAATTTCTAATCTAGTGTATGAATAATAGTACATTTGTGGGAAGATAAAACCATCTATTCTCTTTGTGATTGTTCCTCTGGGTTTCTGGGGCTAGCATTTTCTGGGGCTAGTAAGTTATTATTTCAAGATGTTGTTTGGTGGGCAAATTTATCTGTCATCTCTGCCTGTTTCTCACAATTTACATTGCTGGCAATGTTGTTTTCCTCAAATATTGTTAATTTTAAAAGCATTATCTTCTTGCAGATAGTGTAAAGTCCCAACTTTTTCTGACTGTACCCTTGCCATAGGCAACTTAGTGATAGGCTGGATGAAGTTATAAATATGCAGTTAAAAATAGCAGCAGAAAAATCATATTAAAAATGTTTACTTTTCTGATTCAGACAATTACTGTTACAATTATCTTCTCTATGGTGGAACAACTTTCTATCAAATATTTTGAAATTTTGTGATAACTTTGTGAAAACTGGACATTGGCCACTGCACTAAAATTGGATGAAAACTGGTCTGAATAGATTTTATATGATGCTGAAATATAAAGATTATGGTATTTGTGCTGATTCCTCTGCCATATTGCAGTCAGCAGAAGTCCTGGGGGTGGTCCCCTCTTCCTATAAAAAGGAAGATGTAACTGGTGGAGAGCTTTCCTAGCTCAGTGAGATTTCAAAATATTGCACTACCTACCTACTCCAAAATAGCTCAGATCTGGTGACTTTCTGGCATGGTACGAGGGACCTAAATAGTATTTAGGGAA
>NW_010260869.1:28099-48080 GCF_000690775.1 Eurypyga helias
TGAAAGTATTTGAATCCTGATTACTTTAAGCACTATATTCATTAGTAGAAGTATTTGGTGCCATATATGAATAAAGCAATTTCATCAAAATCAATTGTTAACTTCAGAGGCTTCAATTTTATTAATTTTTGTGGGGTAGGAAGGATTTCTAAAATGCTGAAGAGTCTTTTCTGCCATACATCCTGAATGCTATTCAATGAACTTAAGTCATATGCAGTCACTTTGCCACACAGTGGATCTAGTTACACATGATTTCAGCAAGCAAAGTTTTGGGGGGAATTATGGCAGGGGATGAATTTTCAAGATTGTAACTGTGAATAACAGCTGCTAATATATATAAGAGTTTGGTGACTGAAGCTGCAGTGTGCATTCAGGAAAAGGTGGAAAGACCAGTCAAGATTAGTAGCCTACATTAGTGCACCAAATCCCCAAAACCTGAATTCAGTTAGAATAAATTCTTTTTTTTTTTTATGTATGAAAGCAACTGTGGAAGTAAGAAAAAGATTTACAGAGAAGTTTCCATTCTTTTCAGACTAGTCTTCAAAAATAAGTCAGATTTTGTCTTCATTGAAAGGGAGGATGTATATTTATGGTCAACCTCTCTCTCTTTTTTTTCTTTTTCTTTTTTTTTTTTCCTGACGAGAAAGTCCTTATTCTGCTCCCTGAGGCTGACCAGGTGATTTAGCCTATTTCAAAACTCAGGCTATTTTTGTAAGAACATGATAGCATCTATCCTCTGTGGCACTTAACACTGATCAGGCAATTCTCTTGATTCACTCATCAACAATTAACAAGAGATGAGGGTAAAACTTGGGTCCCAGATGTGAAGTTGTGTTACATGCCAATGATTCTTTTTTCTGTATTTGTGGTTATGCTTCCTGTGAAGGTCTCTATTTCTATATGAATGTGTATTTGCACATTTCCCAGTAAATTAGGATGCTTCAGATGATTTTCCTCTTGGATGAAGGCCCAAACCTTCACAGATCTCAGTGTGTAGTTGTGCACATGCATTTGAAAAGGTGACAACTGAATTAGTGTTGTCCTGAATAAAATCCAATCATGATGGTCTATCACAGGTGATAACAGTCTCTTGGTATTTAAATGGATTCTCTAACAATAGAAACCAGTCTGCTAAATGAAGAATAACTGAACACATGTTAGCATTGTTATTTAAAAAGATTCTGCATGCCCAAGACTGATAATGAAGCAGTAACACACATTGCTAAATTGTTTTGTAAGAGAAGAGTGAGATAAAAAATGGAAGGGGGAAATTTTGTATTTTGAGCTTTTCTGCATCTGGTTCCATTGGCTAAACATTGTGCTATTCTATAACATTGGCTGAAACAAAATTGTTTTTCAGATTATGTAAAAGTGTATTTAAAATTTCTAAGTATTACTCAGGTGGCTTGGAAAGTTTCAGTCATTGTGCCTGAATACACCCATGGACAGAATGTTAAATGTAAACATTTTAACACATTCAAAGTGAATTGATTAGGACCATAATCTTTAAAGTATGATTTCCATCTGTGGTGACTTTGATCATGTGGACACATTTTTCCAAGTATGTAAAGGACTTTCTGATCCTATACTTAGTTTGCCACAAATAATGATGACAGACAATCAATACATGTATGCATCTGTTTCAGGTATACCTATGCTTGGTAAAAATAATTATGCTGGTGATGTTTCAAAGTGTATTAAGTTACTAAAGGTCCCTGTTCCTGATTCTACAGAGAAAAGGTAACCAACATCTGCTCGTGGCTGAATATAAGACACTGGCATTTGAATATGGAATCCTCAAAACTTGCAACATTATATCTAGAATGCCACTTTTAATTCTATGTCTTGTTTTAGAACTTCAGTATATATTCCTTTTTACTGATTCTGTCTCTTTTGATAAGCTGTTCCCCCCTGAATGCTTCCCCATTAAAAATAAGAAATTTAAAAACCCAAACCTGTGAGTTATCAGGATTTTCTATTTTATTTTTACTGTTGATAGTGGTGAAATCCAATCAATAAGGAGAAACTTCAGTGAGGATAATAGCACACTTTCCACAGTCTTCGTACTGAATCTAACATGTTCTGACAAAATAACATACATATTGTACTCTGTTAACAAAGTACTTCAGCCATTTTTCAATCAACATGTGACTCCATTTCTTGCTGGGGCCAAACTTCTGAGTGAGAACCACACAGAATTTGATTTGTTATATCCCAATGTTTTTGAAATATAGTCATTGTGTAGGAGAACAATGGTGAGATTCTTATTTAAACTTTAACTTTAAAAACTGTTTTAAAAGGAAATAGTGTACTTCTTATGTGATCATGCCTTGGGTATGCTTTCACAAACCATATTATCATGTGCACACACATTCGCAAATAATATGCAAAACAGTTTTCAGTAGACACATCAGACAAACAAATACAGAAAACTGTAGAACAGATGTGATTTTTATTTTATAAATTACTTAAAATGTAAATTCCAGGAACTCTAGTGGAGTGACCATGTGCAAAGTCAGTTTTTGTTTCCAGATAATTATTTTTTAGAAGAAATCAAAACAATTAATGTAAATCTCTTCATTTTTATGAAGCAAAACTTGAGATAAATACTTTTAGCTCAGAACCAGAGGTATTTTATTATTATTACTATTATGCTTAAGATCAGAAGTTGTAAAGAACTGAACTTCCAAGGTCAGCCTGTTTCGTAATATCCTGACAAATAAGAATTTAGGATCATAGATAAGATTACTACTAGGTTTTGTGGTCTTACAGAAAATAAGTGAAATCTGTGTGTGCTTTTTTTCTTAATGAGGAATAAAATATAACCAGTACCGGAAATCTCATGTATGGAATACATTTTATCACAGGAATTAGTAACACCTGATTTGTTGGTTTCAAAATAGTTTTGTATAAGAACAGTAAAACACTTTAAAAAAGTTAAATAACCTATAAACAGCTGATTATGAAAACAATTTAAAAATATGTACTGTTGTTCAACTGAGCTATTACTAAGCTATTACTCTTTCTGTTCATGTACATACATATTGTATTTTGTACACATGCATTATACATGTACATCATATGTTTCTACGTCTGCACACATATTGCATTTATGTTATATCTAAAAGGCTAAACTATATATGTATAAAACAGTCTTTGTATACTAATAAAAACAACTAATAAAAATTGAGTCAATGATATCTTCATTAAATAGCTTCCATAAAATGGAATAATTTGTTTTTAAATGCAATTGCTGCCTGCAGGTCATTTGCTGGTTATAGCTCTTCCTATATGTTTATTCTTGAAGATACCAATTGGATAACTACAGTATAGTTGTCATATTTATTTATATTTAAATTAGCATGGAAATCCATGGCACTAGGTTAACCAGAGTTAACAGTACTTAACCAGTAACTGCAGAGCTAAAACCCAGGCCATCACTGAGTCACTGCTGGAGTTCCACAGGTTTCTAGATGGAAGCTGGCATAGGCAGACTGACATGCTCTACTGTTTTGTAAACAACCACTAAATTTCTCCAACTATATGCTTTATATCCTCATTCTTACTGATTTCTGTATGAGAAAAAAAAAACCAAAACCACACAACAAAAAAAACCAACAAAGCATGCTATCAAGAATATAATAAGAAAGTACTTTCTTCCAACATCCAGTTTCATCATCCTGTTCTGATTTTTTGACTGCAGTACTACACGTTATTCCCCAATAAAGTAGAGAATAACATGCATTTACTCTTCTCACAGAAAACACTCTACATTTACCTCTATTGGGTCACATATAATCAACTTTGTCCTTTTTTTAAATTACGCATTTTTTTCAAGAAATTTGCTGCTATCCTTAGTCCTCTATCCAGAACAAATTGCATTAGTGCATGGGCTATACTCTTTCAGACTGCTAACAGATGTACTAAGTAATACTGGACCAGACACTGGCTATTGAGGGAGCAAGCCTAACTCTCAAACGCTGTAAATGTTGTGTTTAAAGCAAGCTATATCTTCCTTTTTTGCTGATACTTAGTTCATCTGAAGGCAGAACAGAATTGGCTCCAGTACCAGTCACAGTTCTACAATCTTTGATTACGTACTTATTCTCTGACCTTTTACTTTTACAGTCTGCCCTCCTGCCCTTATCTACTTTCTAATAAATTAAAATAGTGCCTTCCAAACTACTTTTGCGAAATCCCCCTCATGAGAAAACTCTGCAGATTGCTGTTCACTGAAGTGAAAATAGATGGTACCCATTGCTTTCCTCTTATAACAAAATAGCAGATTTATGGAGGTAAATGAGCATATTTACTGTCTGTATTTTTCCAGATGTTGTCTAATCATGCTTTTGGCTAAATTCTTTGAATGTTTGCACCTATAAAGACACAAATCTCTGATAAGATACTTGGGAAAGACCTCTGAAAAGTGGACTCCTTGTGAGAGGAGGAGGAACTGGAATCTCTTTCAGAAATCGTCAAAAACCTCACTTCATCCTCTTGCTCTTTCAGTAACATGTTTAACCTACCTGTCAGCTGACACTGAACAAGTGAATGATGCATATTTACAAAAGAGTATGATAAAAATAATAACAGGGGTTAACAGGGGTTATGGTTCACAGTTCAAGCATTCTTTTTATTTTTGCATTGCACTTCAGAGGCTCTGCTGCTTTTTTATGTTCAATAAATGGTAGTCTTGCAGTTTACTTGATTTCAGAATCTTGAGGAAAAAATGGATCAAAAATTGTGTTATATATATCTAGTCAAGCTGCAAATCTATGTAGGACAATACTTTTTTAGTCAAAGAAATGGCAATGTCCCAAAATTGATCTTCCTAATTCACCACTGATTATGCCATCCTACTTCTGAAATACTCCTGATGATGAAAATAATTTCTTTTGATCTTCCATGGTATGTTTTATGAACAAAAAGAATGTAGTATATTCTATACCTATGGCAATTGCTCCTAAATATAAACCTTATTCCCTGAAATGGGCAGCATCTGAAATAAACAAGTGTCAATTAATCAGTCAACAGAAATATCAATTTTAATGCATGACCTCGTAAGACAGAGCTATTTGGGTTTGTTTTTATGTAGTTCATTTAATGTATTCAACATGGATTTGACATTTTCAATGGATATAAAAAATGCAGTAGGTTTCTGAGGCCAAGCCATACCTGACAGAGTAGTAGTAGATCAACAAAATTCAGTGGAGATTTGTAACAGAAGATCAGTTTTTCTTGTAGCCTGAAGTGTTAGGGAAAGCAGTTTAGAAATAAATGGTTTATAATTCAGAGGCTGTGAAAACTGACAATAATATACTGAAGTCAAATGAGACTGGTAAATGTTATGGGTAATGGCAGGTGACACCAAAGTAATTACATTTAGAAAGCATGAATATAAATTACTGATCTGATTGTTATTAGAACTGAAAAATTCTTGTCTAATACAATGATACGTGAGAAGTTTATTGTTACCTTGTATATATAATGTCAATACAATCACTATTTTAAATAAATTTACAATTAAAGACCAGGCCTGAATTGCAACTTGTGGGAATTAGAGTGGTGTCATCTGAAGCTCTAAACAATCTGTGCACCAGAGGGACAGTAGAAATGAGTAAATTAATCTTTTAGTCTCCTAGACAAACAATGAAAAGTGTGCAAGACTAAGTTATCATCTGGAAAACTTGTTGACCCATCTTTTCTTTAATATGTACCAATAGAATCTGGTATCACCTATTCACATTTCTGTACTCCAAAAAGTGGTTACTTTAAATCAGGAATTTTGTTTGGTTCCAAAAAAATAAATGTGTCTGCAAATTCAGATAGCTTAAGTTCTGTTGAAAATTTTCCAACCTTAAAGATCCAAGTTACTTCAATATTTTTCATTAAACATTTTATCATCCTTAATGAAGTAGAAAAAAAAAATTAAGAGAAAGGTTTTTTAATGAGTTTAATATGTGCTTTTAATTATTACTCAGAACAAATATATGGTCTTAGTCCTAATACAGAATAAACAACACTTTGCCACAGTCCCTTAATAAGCTCCATAGAAGTAACTGTCTCAAAAGATTTTTTTTTACTGTCATGAAGGATATTTATAATACAGTAAGGTTAAACCACCCTTCTTAGCATTCAGTAACAGGTTCTCAGATTATTCATTAATGTATATTCAAAAAATGTAAATGATTTAATTTCATATAATTGGCTGGGTCATGTCTATTTTAGTTCACTGTATTCTTTATTGTCATAACTTGTAAAAACCAATTATGCTCCACATCTGAGTGTTCATTCCTTCCTCAATTAAAATAAAATTATCAAAATACAGAGCAGTTTTGGATTTTGCTATAGCAAAATGGGTTTTGATGTAAAAGAAAATACAGCGAATAAGAAAACATGGATTTCAATGCTTTAGAGACTTTTTATTGCTTCAAGGAGAAACAAAAATCCACTGCAGAATATTTTGTTTACTGCTTAATATGAAAAGACGTATTGACTCTTTTCTTTCTAAAGTTTCTCTTTCTCAATCTGAAGAGCTTCTGCTTTCAGTCAGCTTTCAAACAACAGAGAAAGAGTAATGATATTATTCAAAATCCAATAAAATTGCTGTGGAAGAACTCAAATTTGTGCTCAAGGACTTTGAATTGTACCATACTAGATGTAAAATTAAGAAAAGTTATAAGATATAGTGTACCCTGCAGCTGCAGTACAGTGTAAATGCCCCCAAACTCTCTTTAGAGTAACTTGCATGAGCAATCAGGTGGTTGTGCAGCAAAAGCACAAAGCTCTATACTGCTTGAAAAATCTTTAGGGACAGAAAAAAATCTATTAATGTCCAGCTTATTGTCCATCTAGGTGAGTTAGATCATTTCAGACTGACTTAGATATGCCTGTATTACTCTGCAGCTTAGATATTAAAGTTTCATTTATGGATAAGAAAGTTCTTGGGTGATAATAATAATCAGAAAAGGCATAGCATAATTTTATTGTGCAACCACTGTCTTTAAGAACATGCTTGCCAAACAAGAAACAGTTTTTTAGTTGATATTCAAAACCAATGAACACAGTACTGATTGCTGGATGAGTGAGCAAGCTGCATACAAAATGGAGAAACATCTTGACTAAGAAAAGTTCATAGCTTTGGGCAGTCTATATAAGCACATAAGAATGTATAAGTAAAATAGAATCAAACAAAACTATGAAAAGTTGATTAAAATCTGAAACTGAATCAGTTTATAATTAATCATTCTATAGCTGTATAACTAGTTATATATTAGCCATTAAAAATAAGTAAATAGGAGTTTAATGGCTTAAATTAAGGTTTAAAATTTTCATTAGTGCTCAAATCTGTTCCAGCAGAGGAGATGATAGCCTCAATTGATTCAGCTCTAGAAAATTTACCAAAGTATCAGGAAGGTTTTATTAGATCCGAGGCAGCCAAAGGGAAAAACTCTCAAATGACACAATATAATTTCAAGAAAAGTTAAATATTATTAAGAAGCTAGTTCTCAATAGGCTTAAAAGTTACAGGACATTTTAATTATACAAACTGTGGTATTAAAAAAAAAAAAAAAAATTCCAGCTAGTAAGTATCAATAGAAACTGCAGATGTGTTAGAAATGTTAAAGCATCTGACTAGAATTCAAAACTGAATTTACACAGAACAACATTCGTTGCTATTAAAGCTGAATCTATTATGGCAGGAGATAAAAGTAAACATCCACTGGACAACTGACCATTCCAAAACTACAGTACAGTATCAATGTTATTTGTTAAAAAATCACTGCATAGTGGGTAAAAACAGTGAGTAGAAGTGAACTAAACACAATCCCTGTTGGGTTGTTGATGCTGGGCTAACTGAAGTCAGGATGACTTTTTGATTGAAATTATCAGAATTTGAAACATTTTCTGAACTATGGAACATGACTCTTCTGTTATGTTAAATACAGATATAGTCAAAATGTAGAGATCTTCTTACCTAGCTTCACTCACATCAAAATTAGGTCTTTTCTGTTTTGTTTAAAAGTAGAATCTTTTACCTCCTCAATATTCAACAGAGCTGGATAGACATAATCAGAATATAATTAATTCCATCCTAAGGGAATTGTAGTTGACTATAGATTGCATCTACACTAGTGTGTTGGCACAGAACAGTAGTGAGGTTTTGAATGTGTTGCAGAACACTTTTACAATCTTACATGAAGAACACTGGGAAAGAGAAAAGAAATAAGAATATCCCAGTTATGCAGTGCATTCCATATTTGAAAGTGGTGACTTAGTCCAAGATTGCTATTTAAAGAGATGGAATGAAGCCTGCTGGCTATGCTGAATGTTCTTCTCATTTCAGTACTTCATAGAAGCTGAAAGAATTTCTGCTGTCTTTAAATTTATACTGGCTTTAAGAAGTGCTAGTCAGAATATATTATTTTTTTCCCATAAAAACTTTTCTAAACAGAATTATCATTCTAGCCATTAATTTTTTTTTTTTTTTAATCCTATGGAAAATAAGAAATCAGTTTTGTTAGAAATTCAAAAGAACTGAGTTTCAGCTTTTAACTGAACCTTTAAGCTTTTCGGTTTTTAGCTTATAGCTGTTTCCTTGTTTAATAAATCCTGTGTAGCAGCCTTCGCTCTCTAAACAAGCACGGGGTTGCTTTTGGTCAAGCAGTGCACCAAGATGATTCAAGGGAGGAATCGGAAAGCTTAGAAAACATTTTAATAAACAAATCAATAATTTTTCTAGAAGATAGGGTGATCTGAGACAAAAATATTAAACCAGTTTATTTTTCTGATAGCATGTTTATTTTAAAGTCACAGAAACTGTAGAGTACATCCAACTGAAACACTAAGGTACATGCTTGAAAACATGCAAGGCAACACTTTTTTATATGTTTTCATAGACACACAGTATATTCCTGTAATATAAAAAATTTCACTTTTAAAACATATTTTAAAGGCTTTTTTTTTTTTTAATCCTCAGATTGCTTATATTTCAACATTTTGAGCTTGATCTCCTTTGGAGTAATTTTTCTTCCACATATCTATCTATCTTATGCAACCAAAGAATTCCAAAATGTGAAAAATTATTTGTTTAATCCTCTATTTTTTTTCTTTTTTTACAGGGTACTTTTCAGGTATTTACCCAGTCTTAGTTTAAAAATTTCAATCAAAGGGTGATTCCTTATCTTTATATGATAATCTAATAACTATAATCACTATTTTCTTGTTCAAGTAAGAGAGTGCACCATGAGGCTAATTTTTGGTATTCAAAAAGTGACATTGACTTTAATCAGACCGCTAGACTTAATGTTATGACTGTGTTTAAATGTCTTGTCAGCTCAGACTGTTACCATGATGAGAAACATAGTCAGACAAAAGGAATAATAAATCCTCACCTACATAATTTAAATATTTTTTAAGATTGACAATGGTCTTTCCTGAAATCACATGCCATGAGTAGTAGTTTCTATTTGTTGATGTGCAAACACTATAAAAATATCACTGTCAAACTTAAATGAAAATTGTTGCCAATTATTAAACTTGCTTATTTTTATAGTTAAACTGAGGCCAAGGTTCAA
The DNA here is from genome assembly GCF_000690775.1 of Eurypyga helias. Classification (NCBI taxonomy): domain Eukaryota; kingdom Metazoa; phylum Chordata; class Aves; order Eurypygiformes; family Eurypygidae; genus Eurypyga; species Eurypyga helias. Next base: position 37,678 of record NW_010260869.1, read on the forward strand.
ACTAAGCATTTCAAATGAGTTCAGTACATAACTAAGTTGATTTTGAAACAGGGTTAGCATACAGTCACAAAATTTTCACTAGTCGTCTACTAAACCTGAAATATGTAATCAAATTTTAAGTATGTGCTGATCTATATCAGTCTGGTAAAAAAATCATGCCAACTGATTGAAATGATAAAAAGGAATATTTAGGGTGCATAATATTTAGGGTGCATAATGAAAGCAGGAATAAGTAGATCAATATTAAAGGAATATTTTATTACATTTCTTATACTCCCAATTAGTGAATACAGTGTTTATGACATATCATAGATTGACAAGGAAAAATTTCTGAGTTCTGTTTTTGCTATCTTGAATACCACATTTCTGTATATTTGTTGTAGATATCTATACTTTCAGTGTCTTCTGACAGTCCCCAGATTTGTAAGGGCTTTTGTTCATGAAAAAAGTAAATTGATAATAAGTCAACTAATATAAATAGTCATTCCTTTAAAATTTGGAGGTCTGAGCTGGACTGATCACCGAAATGTGGATTTTGTCATCAAAGGTTTCTGCAGTGTAATTTCCTTAAAAGAAAAAGACAGAATATTTTTTTTTTTTTTTTTTTTAAATCATGCATTCTGTTGAATTAAACAATGCTACCAATGAAGATACAAAGGGTCTCAATTTGCCATTGATGGAAATCTGGCCATGCAGTAGAGATTCATTCTGCTTGCATTCATCCAGTATTAGCTTGAATCCAGACCCTGGCAGAAAACAGGAAAAAAAAAAATGGTTGGTGCAATTTGCTGTTGTTAAGGGGCTTTCTCTGGGGGAAATACAATTGAGTGAAGCAGAAAATTCAGACAATGGACAGACTGTTTTCTAAAAGATTATCTGTTGAACAAGCATGTATTTTTGGAGGGGTTCTTATAGTTGGTAACAGATGGGAAAAGTGATTAGGAAGGATAAAGAAGTTGGGTAAAAGAATGAGACTGTGGGACATGTGATAGGAGTAGGTGGCAGGGTAGCTGAGAGATGAATAATAGGAGGAGGTTGGCAGACCTGCTTGCCCCTGCAAATCAGTGGTAGTCCCTCTTTGGCTGAATTGCCTTTCCTTGCTTGGATTTCCAAGGTCTTGCTCCTGAGATTCCTTTTTAACAGGGTGACATTTGAAACTGCTTTGAATGAAATTAATGTTAATTATTACAAATATTGCAGCATATTGACACACCTTGCCTTCTAAGCTGTACTTCAGAGAACTATGCACAGTTCAGTTTTACCATAGCAGTGGAGACTTAATCAAAACACTAGGACTCTTTTTTGCACAGAAATCCTAGAGTTGCTTACAGGCACTCCAGAAAAAGAACCTCTGAGGATATACTAGTAAAAACAGGGATAGGATATTTGGCTATTTGAGAGCTGCACTTTCCTCACAGTCAGTATGGTTTGCTGACATTCCTTCAGGTAGACTCAAATGCATTGCTGTGAAATAAAACTCTGATGTAAGGGTATATTCTGTAGGCAATGGTGTGGCAGCTCTCCAAGGAAAGTGTCTTCCTGCAGTGGAAGTGCAAGGTGTATCCAGGTGCTAGCACTAATTAAAAAAAAGTAGATAATCTCATTTATTTAATGATCCATAAAACATTCTCAGAAAGGAATACATTTTATATTGCTTGAATGAAATGTGGATAAATGCCATTGCACTTTTGTCTAATTTAGCACATCCTTTTGCCAAAAGAGAGGAAGACTGTTTTGTGTTTAGGGATAAGGAAAGAGACCACTTGTGGCTATTCCTGAAGATGCCTTGCACTGACATCCACTCTTGACTTATCTGGAAGTTATACAGCCATGGAACCAGTGTGGTCACAGTAATAAGTTATTGACAGAGGGAACCAAAACTGTTTCAAGAGCAACAGATCTAGTGAAAGGGGACTCCTAGAAAAAGGGAGATCATGAAGATGGAAACAGTCAGGACAATCATATCGTGAATGCCACTTAAGGCCACAAACCAGTCAGTGGGGAAATGGTAAACAGAGGAAGACTGTTTATCTGGGAAGGTAACAGAGTAGTGATGGAGAAGATCAAGAAAAGAAAGAAAACAGGAAGGAGCAGATGCAGTCAGTACTGTTTAGAGGTGCCTGTTGGCAGCCGGGTGCTTGATCACTGCATTTCAGAGCAGGACAGTGAATTTGTTACTTTGATCATACTTCTGTCTAACGGCTACAATCAGGGAATGCTTTGAACACACATCCTAAAAGGAGTGACTTCTTGGCTTGCCAATGGCAATCATTGGACCGGACTAATTTTGCATAATTTTTAGTAAGGAATACATCCAAGATGATGAAAGTGACATATCTTACATAGGATGAGTTGTCTTTTGGACGTGTTTGTTTTCCCTCCTAACTAAAAGGGAGCTGTGGATAACAAGTCTCAGGTGATTCAAAATATGTGGGATGATTGTGAATGAAAAGGTGTACAGCTGGTGCCCTTACGTTTATGGTTAAATAACTTGTGTTTTGAGAAGTGTTTAGCCTCCACTCACACAGTTTTTTTTGGAACATCTCAGAGTCTTCAGTGTTAGCTCTGCTACTTGCCCATTTGCTATAACAAAGTCAGCAGAAGGTGATTATCCCTGTTGGAGTCTTGCCAGAACATGAAGACTAACTCCACTACATGTGGAAAAAGAGACAACTAGCAGCCAGGCCTTCATGTAATGTTAGTTCTCTTGTGCATAGAAATAAACAGATAATCACAAGGAACTGCAGATTAGGGTATGCACAAATGATGTAGCTGTCATGGTTTAACTCCGGCTAGAAAAATACCACAAAGCCACTCTTACAAATCCCCCTCCCCTCCTCCAGTGGAGGAGAAGAATGAGAGGAAAAAAAGAAATAAGGAAGCTCGTAAAATTGAAATAAGAAGTATTTACTGATTAAATCTAAATTAATATATACAAATACTACTAATAATAAATAATTAAAATAACAGAAAATAAAACATATGATATTAATATGATACAATGTCTCACCAACCACTGACCAATGTACAACAGGGGTTGAGTAGTGGGAGTCAGACCCAGAGAGCCCGAGAGCCGCAGCCCGAGGGCTGAAGCCCGAATGCTGTTGCAGCAGATTCCAAGCGAACCCTATCAGTGATAGCAAGACCAGGAAAACTAAACACACCCACCAACTCCCTCATGAACGAGCCAGCACAGAAGTCAGCAAAGCAGGTAACGCAGGAGTCAGGGAGAGTCTTAGCAAGTGTACGGGAGGAACAAGTAAGAGAGCAAAGGAGAGAGTAATGGCTCCCAGACACCCTCCTCGCCTCTGCCCCGAGCATGACATACTATGGAATGAAATACTTCCTTGGTCAGTTTGGGTCAGGTGTCTGAACTATGTGTCCCCTACACTGACTGTAACAAGACAGTGAGAGCTGGGAATGCAGCTGCAGGATCAGAAGCAGAGAAAGACCTTGAATCTGGTGCACGCATTCCCCAGTGCCAGCTGAGAACTTGTCAGTGCTACTCTCTGCATCCAGGAACAGCTTCCTAGCAGCCACGGTAAAGAGAGTTAAGTCTTTCCTGACTGAATCCAGCACAGTAGAAAATAATTTTTTAATGTGAGACTTTCAGCCACTGTTGGAAACGTCATGACTGACTCAATCAGCCTGTTTTATCTCTTCTATCCCATAGACATAGTAATCATTCATGGAGCTCCTGCTCATTACTGTAAGAGCATAGTTCTTAGTTTATAAAACATTCAGTAGTTTTTGATATAAAAAAATGCTTAAATCTAAGCTTCAGCTAATTTTTTTCACCAAAGATCTGCTAAATAAACAAAGCATAAAATTACTTACATTTTAATTAGATTTCTGAAGACAATCACTGTAGAGAGTCACTGATAATATAGCATATGGGGGGCACTAGATAAGATATTACAAGACATTACAATGAAATCGAAGTTCAAGAGGATTTTAATTGACTTTAAACTGGAGAAAACCAAACTTTTAAAAGTAAAATCTGATCAGATATAGTCAAATTCTTTACAGTGTCACTGTAGTCAAATTACAAAATTCCATGTTTCTGAACTTTCTTAAATATGTGTCAGAACTTCAACAAGTGATAGAAAATGTACAGACGTCTAAGTTCTGAAGTTTTTATGTGGTGCCAGTAGGATATACTTACTTCTTATTATTTTGAATCATCTTTGGTCTTTATGTGGAAAGCCGGGTGCTTTTGCCAAGACTAAATCACTAGTCAGATATTAGCTGTATATTGAAGAAAGAAGGTGGCAACCTGATAAATTTAAATGGAGGTCCCATTACCTAAACTAAAAAAGCAGTAAAATTCTTATGGTACAGTGTGCTACTTTCAGGGAGAAAAAATATCCTTTTTTTTTTTAGTTTGTACATCTTGAAATCTGTGTTCTGTTTTTAGCACATTCTGGTCTCTACTGTATAACTTTTCATTCTTTCTTGAGTGATTTTCCTTTATTTTTGCATTGGGTTTGTGGTGGGATTTTGGTACGGGTGGAGGGGCTATAGGCATGGCCCCTGTGAGAAGCTGCTCAAGGCTTCCCCCATTCATAGTCAGAGCAGTCTCTGGCCAAGGCTGAGACAATTAGCAAAGATGGTAGTGCATCTGTGATAACATATTTATGATATGCTGCTGAGCCTGCATCAGAGAGGGATGGGATGTGAGGAGACAACTGGTCGGATGCCTAGGTCTGTGCAGAAAGTCATGGAGGAGGTGGCTGGAGCAGGGGTTCCTCTGCAGCCTGTGGTGAGAGGGCAGGCTGTGCTGCTGCAGCCATGGAAGATCACGGGGAAGGAGAGACCTGCCTGTACCTTGGGGAAGACACCACACCAGAGCAGGAGGCTGTGCCCTAAGGCTGCTGTGACTCTGAGGGAAGCCCAGGTTGGAGCAGGATGTTCCTGAAGGACTGCAGCCCATGGAATGACCCACATTGGAGCAGTTAGAGGAAAACTGCATCTCATGGGAAAGACTCATGTTGGATAAGTTTGTGGGTGACTGTGTCCTGTGGGAGTGACTCCACAGTGGAACAGGGTCAGACTGTGAGGTGTTCTCCCCCACAAGGGCAAAGGATTGGCAGAGACAACATGTGATGAACTAACCATCTAAGTGGAAACCCCCATTTCCCATTCCCTTGTGCTGCTGGAAGGGAGGAGGTAGATAAATGGGGAGCAAAGCCAAGTCCTAGAAGAAGGGAGAGGTAGGAGGAAGGTTTTAAAGATATTTTGCTTTGTCTCTTATTGTCCTGCTCAGATTTGATTAGTAACTAATTAAATTGATTTTTCTTCCTCAAGTGGGTTCTGTTTTGACTGTGACCATAATGGTGAGTGATCCCTCCCTGTCATCTCGAGTCATGAACTCTTCCTTATATTTTCTCCCCTACATCCCACTGGATGCAGGAGTGGGTAAGTGAGCACATGGTCTTTTGTTGCCAGCTGGGCCTAAACTATGTCAGTTAAAATTCATCGTACATTTCTCTCTGCAAAATGAATGTTTCAACCTTTTTAAAACAGATGCAAGACCATTTGAATTGATGTGATTGGATGAAAACAATCATGGGTGAGTTGGTAAAAAGATCAAGTAGAATATTTTTTTCTGTGCCTACTGGTCCATAATGAGTGAGTGCACCAAAGTGTAAAGCTCAAGTAGAACATGGAAACTACTTTTAATTTCAATGAGTAACTTGCCACAAATATCCGCTTAATCTTAAATTGAAAGAGGAATTTCTGCAATTACAGATAGATTATTAAATTACATTATATACTTCACAAAAGAAATGAGACCAAAAATTTATCTGTGAATATCAGATATATAAATGCAACATGTGCTTATGTGGTATGAACTTAAGTCTTCTCTCTGAGCTGCAATATCAGCTGCTGTTTGATTTGAAAGCTGCTCTGGAGCATCTGAACACACAGAATTGTTGATTTTCCAAGATATCCAGCAATGTACAGAACATGACAGGTGTAAGAAAAAAGCCCTTTCTTGAATGCAGAGCAATTATGAGTATACCACATCAGGTATAAAAAGATTGCAGGGTGAAAATGTAACTAACTAAAATGACCAAATGTTGATTCCTGAAGCTATGAATTTAAAATTAATCTTTAAGGAATCTTATTTTCTATAGAAGCTTTATATTGTGTCTTTGTGGATTCATTTGTGTTATTCAGGCCATTTGAAAATCATGTTTCTTATGCCTTTATAATAAAATAGAGATTTTTACATAGAAGTCTAATTTGCTGCACTGATTTACTACTAATTTCTAGAAGGAAAATCAAGATTTTAAAAAACAATTTTGTTTCTGATTTTAGGTAGTAATTTCTACTGAGTCATACTAATCTGTTCCATTTTAGTAAGTTTGTGTACATATCTGTAGAGAATTAGATGGGTTTTTACCTCACTAAATCAAAAACAGGAACTTTATCTCTGGCTGCCAAACTCTTTATGAGACAGTCCAGTGAATCAGAAGAAAGGAATCAAAAACATATTTCTGTGAAAGGTTAGACTGATGTTTATGTTCTGTTTCTTTTGCTGAAGTTATATGCAAAGGCAGCTTCTTAGAATGTAATATTTTTTTTAAATTTCTTGGACAGAAATAGGAATGTCTGTGTTGTATAGTAATATACATCTGCACTATGACAATGTTATTGCATATGATCATACTGTCTAAACAGTACAGGTGGAATCCTGTTAAATTAAAACCTGTTTTAACTACCTTAATTTTTCTGTTATACAGTATATACACCTGTATGCACATACATCTGCAGCTGTACTGTTTATGGCAGCAAGCCTGTATATTTTCTATTGAAAGGGACGTGTCTAGTCACAGTGTATCCAGTGTTCTGCCTTTCCAGCAGTTGTACAGATCTTTGTTGAAGGAATGTTGTAGAAATTTAGGATTTCCTTGATGCATCACAAGAGTCATGTGTGTACTCTATCAGTGATCAGCTACATCTTGTGTTCTTGTTCCAGTAAACCAATATCCAGAGAATATAGGGAAATATTAAAAGTTCTCAAAATTTCTAGGTGTGATTTCCAAATGGAAGAGAAGAACATGGAGAGGTCTTAGTGCAGGTGCTATGGGACCTGAAGTTCAGCTTGAAACAATTAATTAGAAACTTAATGTGTTTTGTTTTCTTGGTCTTTTCATTCAATATTAGTCCTGTTTTAGGTTTCAGAGTTCCTCTCTAGAACTAACTTTTCATTCCTTTTTGATGATTAATGAAAAGAAAAAGATGACTCAGCTACTAGGTTACTCTGGTACTTGTCATTACAAAGTTTGTTACATCTCGAGAAACCTTTTTTCCTTCCTCAGAGTGAAAACACGATAGAAAATTATAAATAATAAAACTGATTGTTATAATGAAAGAAGTTTCCTTTTTCAGCTTTGAAGATATAACAAAAAAGGAATAAATTTTCTTAGAAAATTTAGGTGACTTGGTAGAAAATGTAACTGAAAACATTGAGAAGAAACAGAATTATATGTTATTTAAGGATTATTTATTTATAAGAAATTTATAATTTGTTTCAGTTCAATAAGAAAACAGTGTAGGATTTGAATTAATATGTAAACAAGAGAAGGAAAACCCTCTGAATATGAAAAAGTTTATAATTTGCCTGTTGGTTACTAAAATTATTTCACATTAAATAGTTTAAGTTCCAAAATTTGAATGTTTTGACTAAGAGCACTATCATCTTCTCATCTCTTTTTTGCATTGAACAGGAAATTTTCTGTAGGACATTAGAGAAGTGTCTTATTAAAACATTTGTGAGCACAGTAAGAAAATGCAATCAATTATTTTAATTAATGCCATTATCTCATTTAATAATGAGAAAGATGGATTCTTCAAGAAAGACCTATATAATTTGAGTAGAATTGCAGGGAAAGTTTTAGAAAGTAGTTTTAAGAAGTTTCAGATAGGTTGAATAAAAATATCTTAGTGGAAGTAATGTCTTAGATGATTTAAAAAAAAAATGTCAGCTGACATTTTTTGTATCTTCAAGACTTTAGATATTTGAACAGGCAGAATTTTTCTTCACTGAGACGGGAAGATGCAGAGTTAAGTCTACAAATACTGTGTTTGTATCATCAAACATTATGTGGATAAAATGTATCACTTACATGGTAGTGTCTGATAAGACAATCAGCAAGGACTGGTGTCCAGCCTAGTTTGTTTCAGGTACCCTTTGAGACTGGTCTTCTTAGCTGCTGGTAGAACATACTGATCTAGGGTCAGGGATGGGGCAGCTTGCATGAAAGAAGATAACAGTAGGAAGGGACAGCAGAGACCCTTAGTGCTCAAGGAATAGGGAAGTTCAAATTTTTAGTGACCTCTGTATATACAAGGAATGAAAGAACTCAGCAGTAACCCTGGGGTTGGAAACATTTTTCATGACTCAAAGTATGAAGTTATCAAGTGAGCACACTGTTTAGCAGAGAACAGATAGGAAGAGAAAGTGTTCAGGAATGACGTTATTCCTTTTTGCTAACTTTTCAAGTATGCTGAGAATACCCATTACAGTTCATATTATAAGAAATTTAGATGTTGATATTAGTGCTTGAGAAATTATTTAAATTATATTTTTTCTAATATTTTTTAATAGTACTTAATGTGGAACACACTTATTTAACTAGTGGAAAATTGATAGACTAGTTTCTTATTTAACAGTTTAAAAAGTGCACTGTTTTTTTAACATTTATGGGAAAATAATGATGTGTAACGTATCAGCAAACTTGTTACCTTGATTTCTGATGTACAAATGAAAACACGAAATGCAATATATTAAGGCTCAAAGCAGGACTGGAAATGGAGTAGAATGCTTACTACCATTTTTATATTTGTGGGAAGGGTTTCAGGTTTCAGTAGCATTGGAATCTGCATCAGATGGCTGAGTTTAGGTCAGACAATAGAATGAAGAGTGCTGTTTCTGTGGCTAATCACAAGTAAGATTCAGGATTCGTTTTCTCCCTGACAAAGTGAAAACTGCAAAGCTGCTTTACCCACTCCTGTCTCACTAAGAACTTCATCAACATTATAACACATATAAGGAGTCATCTTCCATGATGACCTATAGGATTTGTACAAGAATGTGTGTATGATTGCCCAGTGAGCCATGGAAGTGTGAAATTCAATAATTTACAAGTTATGGATTTCTACTTTGCTTACCAGCTCTTGTAGCCATCAAGTACAACATTTCTCAAATGAATTATTAAAATGTCTCATCCTTATCACCACAATCTCCTCCTTCTTTGATGTGTCTCTTTTGTGGCCAGACCGTCACATTTCAAGGAAAATATGCCCCTGGATATTTTTTCCTCTTTCAAGGAGATTCTTTTTAAATTTGAGGAGAGTTCTGTAAAGTTTAAATTCAATAAAGCTGTCAGAGGAAAGGGCTGAGCATTGGAAGAAAAAAAAGAGTTGTTTTGAACAGTTACATAGAATTTAATGGAGTTAAAAACAACAGAAAGAGATCTATAAAAATTTAATAGGAATTATGTGGAAACCACTTTAAACCTTGCATAGCTTAATAGAGAGAGTTGTGTTCTACACTACCTCTGCTTTAACCATATAATAAACTCTCTTCTGATATTACAGTGAGTTTCTGAAAGTTATAAAACTGGAGTTTAGAAACTCAAGAAAAACAGACTCATAATTATGTTCCAGGCTCTGCAGAGTATCTTATAATTTCTGTTTGGAAAATTTTTGTTTCCCATTACACTGCTGTCCTTGGATGCCATAAAATTTATTTAAGAAGCAGGTATCAAAAGTGGATGTACCTTCTGTAAACTGGTGGTTATCTGGGGCAGCACATAATTGGGGTAGTAAAAGGTTTACCAATAGCAGATGATGTAAGTAATTTTGGACCCTGGATAGTGTATCTTGCATCTTTTTCTATAAAGTGGAAAATACAACTTAAGAACATGCGAGAAGCAATGGGTAATACTAAGTAAGACACAGTGTACAGTGTAAGTTAAATTATATTGTGCAGATTCTGGCAGCTAGCTTAGCGGCATTAATTAATTATGGGGTTTCTGTTGCTAAATGTATGAATCATATTGGATCTCCTGATATAAATCTTTGCGTAGACCTATGAACCTTATGTCTAACTCATCAGGGTAATGATCAAAACATATATAGAACCATAGAATGTTTTAGGTTGGAAGGGACCTTAAAGATCATTTACTTCTAAAACACCTGTCAGTGGCAGGGACACCCTCCTCTAGACCAGGTTGCTCAAAGCCTCATCCAGCATGATGCAAGACAGTCTCTACTCTGGCAAACTTGCAATGTCTTGTGTTCTTGAAATAGAACAAGATATACTGGAAGACAAGGAAAAAAATCTACATGGACATATGCAGACATTCTGTACAGGCTGGGTGGAGAGTGGA
>NW_010260870.1:0-3145 GCF_000690775.1 Eurypyga helias
CAGAATTCTTGATGGTAGGCTTCCTATTATCATGATTTCTGTTCAGGATTCTGAATGAGGCACGAGAAGGGCTGCAGAAAAGCAAACTGTAAAACCCAAGATGAACACCCACTTCTGCTTGATACAGATTCAAAAAATAGAAAATATTTAAAGACCAGTGTAACACCACCATAATGGTTTAGGGACTTTTTTACTTCTAAGAGCAATTTCATTACAATCCAAAGTCTGAAATACTAACCCTACTTTGTTTTCTTTTAAATGCATATTCATCTCAGAGGAGAGAAAGGAACACAGTTATCAGCTGTGTCAACAGTTGCTGATTTCAGCTGAGTGTGCCAACACATATCTTGACACTGCCAAGAGGCTGATGGCTTCTCTGTGCCTTTAGTAACATTAGCCACAACACAATATACTAGTGGTGGCACGAGAAGTTACAATCAAAGGTGTGATGAAAAGCAGGGCATAGGCAAACACAGTCTCTGGCTTAGCGAGTAACTTTCAGCCTGAAAAAGATGATAAAGACGACATATGAAAAACGTCTGTAAGAGAGTGTGCACAGGATGGACAGCTCGTTGCCTCCTGCAGACCAGCAGCTTGGCAACGTCTGAACAAATTACCTGGTGGCAAGCTCAAAATGAGCCAAACAAGAAGGATCTTCACCCAAATACAGTCACGCTCTGGGGCTCCTTGCTACAGGCACCACAGGTGCTGAAAGTTTACCCTGGCTCCAGAATCAGACAGGTTCACAGGGCAAAACCTCTCTCTGTCATCAATGTTTAAGACAGCACATTTAACTGCGACATGGGAGAACCCCTTCAGGAAGTAAAACCAGTAACACTGGTGGGACTTTTCTGATAGTAATCTGTATGAAACGAAACACAAAAATTCACATAAAGAAAACAGTAATTCATCTAAAATTTAAGAAAAAAAAAGTCAGTAAAAGCTAGAAAATAGATTTTGTTAAGATAATGATGTTGGTTTATTTTCTTATTTACATATTTAGTACCTTCCTTCAGAGAACTTTGCTTTGGGAGAGCCACTGTCTCAACCTGAAGCAACAAGCAAGGTCAAAAGTCTCATAGGAGGGGAGATTTCGGAAGCATGGAATCTGCCGTCAGGCACTGGTCAGGCTGATACAGAAGTTGAACATTTGGGGTTAACAGAACACCACTATGGACCACCACTCAGCTTTTAGAGGAAGGATTTATGGGGTTTTTTTCCCCTGATTTTCCTTTTTTTTTGGTACTTGCAAGTAAATAGGCACTATTGGAGTTCAGGCACGGGAATGTCAGCTGTCACCTGACTTTTTCAAACTGTATCAACCACTCTCTTCATTAAAGTTTGTCACCTTGGCAGGACAGAATTTTAGGTAGAGTTTTGTGAACAGAGCCAGCTACAAATTCTGTATCACCATTATTATAACCACTTTATGACACTGCTTTAATGGTAACATTAACAGTGACATTTATGCCACTTTCAGATTGAAGGCTACAAGGAAAAAAAAGGTGTTCCTAGATCTCTTTTGGACGCTGTAGTTTTCAACATATCTGTGCAGGTCTATCATACATGTGCACGTACACATACAGCCTGCAACGCTCACATCCTTCACCCATAAGCTCATCCTCACAGCCTTCTAAAGTACAGTGAAGTTTTATGTTTATATGCCTCTCTTCTCAAGTCCCAAAGCTCTTCCAGAGCAAAAAGCAGGAATTATTTACATAGCAAACCCCGACCCTACCTAGCCACGTAAGCTGCTTTCAACTTGAGCACTGTACGGCCGGAGGTGTTGATGCAGAGCCAAACGCAGACTAAGCACGTTTTGTTTCAGGAGAGGGCGTTCCAGCTCACCATGAACTTCCACATGCTCTAGAGGGAAGACTGCTGGGACTTTAGCACGGTTTTCTACAGAAGCATTATCGACAGCACAGCGCAGAGGCAAACATAATGGTGATGATGGGCTGGCCCCTCCCTACCCTGCACTGTGCAAGCCCACGGCTGGAGACAGGGCAACGCTCTTTGGTACGGCACGACACCTTCTCTTGGGCTTCTTCACATTTTAGACCAGGGGTCAGGGCACTGGGGAAAAACTGAGCTGCTGGACTGGGATAGCAAGGCTCCCTCGACTGCCCCCTTTGCGGTGGGATCCCAAGGTGGACAGCACAGATGGGAAGGCTGCTGGGCCCTCACGGGCAAACACTGCCTTGGGAACACGACAAGAAGAAGTAGAATGAGCGTGCATCTGTGCCACAGACTGCAGTGACCCAAGGAGACCCCAAGTCAGCCTTGACAGACTAGGGACAACAAAACCACCAGGCAGAGCCGCCCAAGGTGAGCTCCGAGCTGCCGTACCTACGCTGCCAGCAAGAGCCATAGCACGAGCGCCAAGCCCGGCGAGGAGGCCAGTACCAAAATCACATGCTCTTGGGTGTGGAATCACCCAGCTGCTGATGAGACCGTGACAGCAAGCCCTGCTGCCCGGTTTCGGAGTGGGGCCACAAGACTCTGTGGTGATCAAAAGGCAAGCAGCACTCAGAGCACCTCATGCAGCCTCTGAGGCTTAATGGCCTGGAGAGGAACCTCCCCCGCTGCCTTATCTTTTTATGTACTTGCACAAACCTACAAAACCCTAACTGATGAATCATTATTTGATTAACTGAAGAACTAATATAATCTGCACCCTCTGCATTGTGACAACAAGCTGAGAAGAGGTATCTTTCTTCCTGACCCTTAATGAACAGCTAGTTTACAGTTTAACAGGATAGCCTAGCTATTGAAATGATAATTAACCCTACAAGGATCCGTGTTCTGACACAGATGAGAATTTTTCTGAAGTTCACTGATAAAGCATCACTGCGAAAGTATTTTGTTTAAATGTCAACATTTAAAACCTTTAAATGTTTCTAAATGACATTTAAGGATCAAATAAATTAATACATGTACTTCCTCTCTGACAATAGCTCTACGCTGTAACAAACACGGTTTTATGAAACAGGAAACAGACGTGGACATTGTGAAAGTGGGTTTTTTTTTGTCACGGCAAATATCCAAGACGGCAATTAAACTACACAAGGAGTTGGTTGTATACTCAAGATACAGACTGGAGCTCAGAACGAGACAGGGATGGTACTTTCTCAGGCACTCTTTC
>NW_010260870.1:3155-31402 GCF_000690775.1 Eurypyga helias
TGAGGAGAGAAATGCTCAGTCACGTAAGATATGAAACCCCTTAATGGCATCACAGAAAGCAAGGCAGTTTCAAAACCTGGGTTGTGGGATATTTCGCAAAACTGAGGAATCGCAATTTTCTACTGTTCTCATGTAATTCTCTTGGTAAGCTGCGTGATCTCACATGTGACACTAACGTCATCTTTGTGATGAGGCAGGTGGGGTTTTTTTCTTCTTCTTCTAAGAAACTTAAAATCAAACTGGAGAATGAACAAAGAATACATACAATGAAACAGCAAGATCTTCTCATCTAAGACTAGGGTGTTTGGCAGTTTCTGTACTTCATTAATCACAGACTGGTTTGGGTTGGAAGGGACCTTAAAGATCATCCAGTTCCAACCCCCCTGCCATGGGCAGGGACACCTTCCCCTAGACCAGGTTGCTCCAAGCCTCATCCAGCCTAGCCTTGGACACTTCCAGGGATGGGGCATCCACAGCGTCTCTGGGCAACCTGTTCCAGCGCCTCCCCACCCTCCCTCTGAAGAATTTCTCCCTGATATCCAATCTAAACCTCCCCCCTTTCAATTTAACCCCGTTCCCCCTTGTCCTGTCACTACAGGCCCTTGTAAAAAGTCCCCCCCAGCTTCCTTGTAGCCCCTTCAGGCACTGGAAGGTGCTTTAAGGTCTCCCCGGAGCCTTCTCTTCTCCAGGCTGAACACCCCCAACTCTCTCAGCCTTTCCCCATAGCAGAGGGGCTCCAGCCCTCGGAGCATCTCTGTGTCCTCCTCTGGACTCGCCCCAACCGGTCTGTATCCTTCTGATACTGAGGGCTCCACAGCTGGACGCAGCACTCCAGGTGGGGTCTCACCAGAGCAGAGTACAGGGGCAGAATCCCCTCCCTCGCCCCCCTGGCCACGCTGCTCTGAATCCAGCCCAGGATACGGTTGGCTTTCTGGGCTGCCAGCGCACACAGCCGAACAGACTTTTGGCGTTGGTCCTGCCACACAACTAAGTGGTGGCTTACGCTAGTGAAGCTGTCCTACTGCACACATCAAACCCACCCAGGAACCTGGGCGGTCTCTCTCACACACTCATGTATTTGGCTTATGTGGCCGATGTGCCAGACCAAAATTTGAATCAAAGCAGATCATCTGCAAGGAAATGACTTCTAATTACAGCTCCACAGTCACTACTTCCAAGCAAAATCAAGATCCTTTTTCTTCTTGGCTTCTGACAGCACTGCAAGAATTGAGTATTTTCTCATTAGTGTTCCCACTAAGTTACTAACCATGATGATAGATATCAGGCAATTAATGGAACATTTCCATATTTGGAGGAAAGAAAAAAGATTTTGGTAGGATAAAAATCAGTCATTTTTTACCAGTTTATTCCCCCCTTATTCTGGGTAATTAGAGGAATAAGATTTGAGATTAACTCTCTGAAATTTCACTTTACAGCTTGATAAATACTTGGAAAATGTGCCTGTTTTCACCATCAGCCAAATATCCAGCCTGGGCAGGGTCTCTGCGGAACTACCCGAGTTCCTGCTCCTTCCGTGCCAGCAAGGGAGCCACACAGCCACTGGGTGACCACGGGTCACTTGGTAACCCAGTCCTGGCAATAAACAAAACGTGTTTCACCCCTAACACAACTCCAAAAGACCATTTTTCTTTTCTTGTTTCAGTTTTGACTATATATTGTCCAAAAACTTTTCAGTTTTAAGCCAAGCTTGATACTTCTTCCCTTAGGCCTTCCACTTGCGCATTTTAAGAAAGATTAGTATTAGTGAATATCTAAAGTATGTAAGTCATGCTCAACGGATTTTCATTTCATGTTGTAAAAATGGTCGATGCATTCTCTTGTTCTAACTTTCTAAGAAATTCACTGTTCTGCTCCCCCCCACACCCCTTTCTGGTACATACCAAACATACCAGGCAAGATCTCCACCACCTTAATCCCAAACTGTGACACATCAATTTATTCCTACCCACAGGCATGAACTCCTGAAACACAAAAATCACCAGCGGGAAAGTATTTTCAACCAGAAACAGTGTTTTCAATAGCTGAAACATCTGATTTCTTTAAATATTCATAACACTTTAGAAGTTAAAGCATGTCTGTCGTTGTTCTTGAAGTGAAAAGCAGCCAAGTTAACTTCTCTACCTGAAATACATCTATATTTAAAATTGTAAGTTAATCATAGGTACTGAACAGTGACTGTCCTGCCTGATCAATATATCAGGCAAGTGAGTGCTTGCCTGCCTGCCAAGAGAGATTCTAGAAAGCAATTCTCAGGTTCATGTATTCACATATTAGTTACCAACAACTCTTTTTAATTAGCCATGCCGCCTTGGCATATTCCCAAATACATAAAAATTAATTATCTGTTACATCACATCTTTGTAATTTTAACCTTTTCAAGCTTCACTACTTTTCAGTGACATTACCTTTAAAAAAAAAAAAAGTCTCTACTTATCAAGAGACTGCATATGGGAGACAGACAATCAATCACAAAAATGAAGACTAGAGGGAAAATTCACAGCAGAAGACTTAAAACACCTTTTATGACTCCTTATCATGCACTAACAGATAATCAATAGCTTATCAAAGCTGTGCATTTTGACTTGGCCGAGTCATTTCTAGAGTTAATTCAAAATCACCAATATCAACTTATTAAAAAAAGCCTATGCTAGTAAATCTACCGTGAACGTTACTGCTTGCTTAACATTGTCCATTACCTTGAACTTACAATCAATCTGGTGACCTCTGTGTGGCTGCAATTCGAGTGAAAAGAGTAAAAAAAAAAATGCAAATGAAAAAGTTTAGCCATGAACTTAAAGGGGAAAACTGCACCTAAGAGAGGATTTTATCATTGCTTTTGAATTGCTTTCCAACTTCCAAAGTAATTCAAGATTGCCTATCAGTTCATCATGCATCTACGCCTAAATTTAATTAGAAAAATTGCTATCTGCTGCTCAAATACACGGCAAATAACTTTGGCCATAACAATTTGCCTTTTCCAATAAAAAATACACCGACAACTGCATATGTGTCATGGAAATCAATCTTCATTTTCCCTTTCCTAATCTGAGCTTCAGGTTTTACTTAAATTGCTAATGAAAAATTAATACCTGAAAAATGGGTCAATTTGCTCATCTTTCAGCCAGTGGCAAAGGGATGGCTCACAGCCTCAGATGTGGAGAGATTCTTTTCTCATTTATTGAACAAGCAACAACCCAAGAACTTATAGACACAGTCCTGATTTTTAAAGCATTTCTATGGTTAGTTCTCATAGTGTGGCTTAAGTGACATCACTGGCTTCTCTACCAAACAAATTTTGGCACAGGAACTCATTCATCTCACAGCTCAGCAGTTGACAGCATATGCTACCTTTCACCAAAGATTTTAGTCTAAGTAATACCAATTACCAGGCTTTTCTAAATAATTTCTAAGATATAACACACAGACCAGAAAGTACATAAACCTTTTAGTATCAAGTAATGATTTGCCAGTGCTCTCTGTCTAACGTTTGCACAGAAAGAGGAGTATTTGTGAAGAAAAGTCATCATGATTATGGGATTAAATATGGGAATGAGATCACACAAAGCTGGGCAGCACATGCATACTGGGAGACCAGAATGTTCGCAGCCTAGGCTCTAACAAGAGGCCTGGTTTTCTATGCCCTGGAGCTACTGCACTCATCAGAGAATGGCTGCAGAAATGTTCAACATAATATAAGCTTTTCCCTTTAATCATTGGTTGTATAGATGGTACAGAAGCTCTGAAATTACAACTGTAGAAGTTGATCTTCTCAACTAAACATTTATGTAGAACCGACGCATGTTTATGCTTATTTCTTTTTCCTATCAAGCCCTGAAACCATGAGATAAAAGATCAGATAGGCTCATTATTGGTAAATGTAAGAGAGATCCTCAGGCACCATGAACATGGTTAAAGTCAAAGATGAACACAGCACAGTTAATAAGGAATTTGCTGCGTTCCCGTGTACTGATTACTGAGAAACGCACAACTGAATTCAAGGCTAAGATCAGTTTCCAACATAGGAAGAGGTAAAGAAACAGATTGGGGGGGAACACACCAAAAAACCAAACCCTCTATGCAAGAACGACAGAGCACATCTACTGGGCTGGGCAGCAAGACGTGTCTCTATGAACAGCCAACCTGCTTTCCTAGAGCGCCCCGGCATGCCCCCCTTGCAGCAAGTCCCAGTGCCAGGTTCCACTGCAGGGCTGGACACTTCACGTCCAAAAGGCAAAGTCGCTTCTTTCCTTACCAAAAATATTTGTGTGAAGAGAAACACACTGTTCTGCCAATAATAAAAACTTCCATTTTCTCTGGAAGCCACAAACCCGAGCCACACTTCAAACATTCAATTATGCCAGCGGACATAATTGTGCTCAATCACAGCCTAATTCCAGGATGAAGTGCAAATACCACCCCCTACAAGACCATTTAGCATCAGTCCCCAACATTGAATACCATCTATTTTGCTAAGGAAGGAATAATTAGAAACCAATTAAATCTGAAACAACTTCCTGATGCTCAACACAACTAAATCACAAGCACAAGACTGCACAGGCAGAGTAAGCCAAAGGCTGGCAAACCTCTCTTACCAGGTTTCAATAAAAGATTCCAAATCTTAATAAAAAATATGGCAAAGGCAAACAAGGCCTATTGAGATATTACTGATTCAGAAACTAACAACTTCCTAAATTAGCCATGAGTATTTGCAGCTTTGAATGTACCATAGCTAACAAGGAAAAAGCGATTTGGCCATTAAAACTGGCAATCTAACTTGCTTTTTTAGCTTTAGGCAGTTTGATTGTCAGTAGGGGTAAAGTCACTCCCATGCACATTTAACTTTAAGCAGTCATACTTACAAGAGAAGTAAGAAATCACCTTCACCAGAGGTAACCATTCCAGCCTTTCTGTGAGTTTTATCCTTCAGAGAGGTGAAAATAAAGGCACCTTCCTTATACATTGCAGGGGGTTTATACAGCTGATTTAACCACAGATATTTATAAAATTTAGTCTTTCTAAAAATATTTGGTGAGTTATGGAGACTGTGGATTTCAGTGCCACAGATACCTCAGTTAGCATCTGTATGGAAGCTCAGCCTGAGCTAACAAGTTACTCTCAAACCTCAGGGAAGGTTATTTGCTCTTAGCTTGCGTAGGATACCCCTGGCTGGAATACCTACTCACTGCGGACACTTCCTGAAGCAAAACATAGAAATTAAAAAGAATATCTAAAAGCCCCAGAACACTTGATGGACTTTACTCTTTGACTAAAAGCTGTCAATATAATTAAGATGGGATGATGCTGTTCCCAGAAGTTTCGGACACTTTTTGGTACAGTTTAGCTAATTTTCATTAATCTGGGATTTGTTTATTTGTTTTGCCGCAAGTTTTATAATATCATGCCTCTATATGGCAATCTCAAGGAGGTTTTTCCTATTTGGAAAGGGTTGGGATTTGTACAGTCAGACAGGGAGGAACTGCAGTGAAATTACTTTAGAATTAATTGTTACATGGTTGTCATCCTCAAGCCATCCCATACCCTCTGCAGTGTTAATTAGCTGTCAGTAATAAGCACAGAACTGATTTGTACCAAGCTGATTAAAGCTGGTTACTTACAGAAGTGTTCTGTGTTCCCAGTCCCAGTGCCCCCCACTGACTTCAGTCCTCCACCAAACTCCTCTTGGATCCTCCACCTCGCTAACACCAGCCTTTCCTCCTGTAACTTCAGCTCCCTCCTACGGCTTTTCCGTTTCTCACACCCAGAGAATAACCCATTTCCTCCATATCCCATGTTCTCCCAACTGCAAGGATCAATGGTGCCCAGAAGGCTCAGATCCCAATTCCCAGAACAATAAATGCAAATAACTGCCAAAGCGCAAGCACCAGGGAAGGTGGTACCTTGCAGTGTCCTAGCTCAGCATCGGACGGCGACGTACTGCAACGGCTGCAGGAGAAGGATTTTGGTACCACCTTTCCCGGGAAACAGCTTGGAGAAATACGGTTGTGATTGCCCCCAGCAACTCAGCAAGAAATGGAAAGATAAAAGGCGAGTTTCAAAAAGCACACGTCTTTTTTGACATAACTATCAGTCTGATGCAAAACATTTTCACTAACTGGGAACGCTTCAGGCAATTCTGGATTCCAATAAAGATGTGTTTTCTGTGAAGATATATTCAGGATCTGATGAATTCACTGTACAGCCACAATTCTTAATACTACGATGGTTTATTTACGCATATATGAAAGTCAATGAATTTTTGTCCCTTGCATGAACTATTCAAACATTTCTCCTTGTAAAAAATAAAAGTTGAAGTGATCAGAAAAGACACTGTTCTGTTTTTAACACAGAATATATAACGACCTAAACTTTGCAATAAAAACCCCACTGTAACTCTCAATTCCTGCGACAGTAGAGCAAACCCGTTCACTTCACCTTCCCATCACAAGGCTGTGGTTTCCACAGTTCCCCAGCTGCGTGTTACAGGATGCTCTTCAGGGAGGACTCAAGCAAGGCTTCTACCCAGCAGGATTACACCACCACCTCTTACAGGTTCAGTTTGCTTCCCCTGAATCCACACTAATCTAACTGAAGAGGTCCTTCTTGCTATCAAAAGCTTGATGGCTGGTAAGGGCACTTCCTGCTCTTCAATGGCTTTTTTTACTCCCCTCAACCAGTGTTCTTTGGAGAATTTTTATGGGTTTTAGCCTTTCAAGCAGTCCTCTGCTCAGACGCATCTCCTTGAGTCTGCTCAACAGGGCAGCTGAGCCCACAGGCTCTGTGAAGTCCCTGCTGACACAACTCCTAGGGATAGGGAGGATAATTAGTGCAAAAATAAATACACTCCACGTCGAAAGACACACCAGTGGTGCATTAATAAGCAAAGTCCCACAATGCAGTCAGGTGTTTAAAGTGTTGAATTAGTACAGAGAAAGCCTCGTGGGTGTCATGGAGTATATTCGTGTTCACGTGGAGTGATAATTACCCTGTGGAACCTGATAATGAAGCTGTTTATGACAAAACTAGTCCAGCGACTGATTAAGTAAGCCTAACATATATTTCACTGCTAACTGGCTTTTCTTCTTAGTATGACGATGGAAAAGGTTTAATACAGAAATGGACAAACCTTCACAAAAAGTGAGCATGACAGGAACAGACTGAGGGGGAAAGAGGGAGGAGAAATTATCTTTCCAATGCTCTAAGACACACAGGTTATATTTTTTTTAACTCCATTTGACAACTTGCACATCCTGATAATAAATGCTAATTTACTGAAGTCTTCCTGAAACAACAGGAGGAGAATTACTTACCAGATCTGGACACAGAAACACTGAGTTAAATACAAAACCATGTAACAACATCCCAACCAGACGCACAGCACAGGTTTTCCTGGAAACTGGAATTTATCTAAAAACAGTGAATTCATTCCCAGAGACAAGTAGGGAACACACAGAGAAGCATTGGGAGCAATTAGCAGACCCAGGAGGTTCATACATGCATCCCTTCATCTATTTTTCAGATGAATAGATGTTATCAAGACAGTTTTTCTCCTTTTGTTATAAGGCAAAATGTTTGGCTTGTGGAACTTGAGTTTTTGAAAGGTTTATGCTAGCTCACTGTAAGACAACAGTGAAGCTGTACATTGCATTGCCCTAAAGGAAATGAAGTGAAAGGATTTGCACATGTACTATGAGACAGAACTTCAAACAACGAACGTCAGTGCTGTCTTATCGTGGGCTATGGTGTCTTTTTTGCAAGATAACTATTTTTACTACGATTAGTAGAGGACTCGAAACTCAGCAGATTTATTTCTTTTCCCTCCTGGTCTGGGAGCTTGTAAAGCAGTTTACTCCCTCACTGTCAGTGGGCACCGAACCAGACTCAACAGGTAGCACTTGACGAGCAAATGACTGCACGGGGAAGCAACACATAATCTAAGGTGTGGGTTACGGGCTGTTCACTTAGCTCTGTGTCCAGGCTTCAGCAGCGGTGAGGCAGTTTCCCCTCAGCACTCACCAACAGCAGGATTTAAGCATTCAGAATAGCTCATGTGCTATAAAAACACGTAAAGTTTGATTACTCCTAACTACGAGTTTCTGCCTCCTCTACAAAGTTGCACAAGCACCTCACAAGCATTTGGTTTCAGAGACGCTGACGTTTACATGGCCTTAGCTGCGGTCCTACACCTAATAAGACCATCAGAGCAATTACTCACAGCAGCTCGTTGCTAGCACTGCAAAAGCAGCACCCTCAGAGCCAGGCAAACACCGACGAAGAACACCGCACCCCGCGGCAAAGCTCAGCCGACGACAGGCAGCACCCGGCTGACCGAGCAGGTACTGCCCCAACACCCTGCTCCACGCGCGCACCCAGAGCGCACCAGCAGATAACCTTTGGCTCTGCTCGGAAGATCTGCAGCTTTGGGGGAGTTTACACCATCTGTCCAAATGGCAGAAATACAAACCGGGTTTTTTTGCAAGTGCGCAGACAGTAATTACACAGCCCAGCCTGGAGCAGATTTCATACCATCACCGACACTGCCATGAGTCAGCCCAGCTCGCTGAAGGTACAGCGCAAACCTTGATTCTGTTCTTCAGGAAAATAAATTGCCTCTCTGGTAACAAACAGATACATTAATTTTGCTGGCCTCTTCCGTCTCCACCAGCCAAAGATCATAAACAAAGCACAGGCTGTATGGATTCTTCACTGCCGTTGTACCCAACTGCTTTAGAGCATCTGAGGGAAAGAAGCTTGGAAAGGAAATATGATTTTTACCTCAGTACATTCATGGATGGAGGCCAGCTAAAGAAAAGTAATCATGCAAGACTGAACAAAAATATTATTCTTACCAGTTACACTGAATTCTTTAGTTTAGAGGTCAGCAGAAAAGACATCTTGCTCTGTAAAACAGGACTTCTTTTTCAAGCTAGTCCTTCTGAATATTTCATATTTCAGTGCTCTTTGTTTTAGATTCATTAATATTCCTTCTCATGTTCATTGAAAAATTAAAGAGCAATGCAGAAGTGACAGTGCTGGACTAAAAAAGTCCTTTAGCCTATGTAATGACTATGATTAAAAAACTTGAGCAAACAGCGTTCTGTTCTATTTGCTACACCCTCCGGAAGATTCAACAGCTACAGTACAGCAAAGACTAAACTTTTAAAAAACCAACTTGCGCAAGAAGCTTCAGACGAATGGTTTGGAGGAGTGTATTGGTTACTGTCAGCTCCCCTATACGCTGACGCCGTGCGCAGTTACAGCCTTACAGCATTCCGGGCTCAGATGGGACTTGCCTGCGTGGTGCAACGCAATGCTTTGACAGCCCGCAGAAATCTCGAGCTCTGTCTGAGCTAGGCCCTCTGCCCAGGCTGCTGGACCAGATGGGAGTATCGCAGGAGCCTGATGCCAGCCCCCAGCTAAGCCAAACAGCTCAGGCTCCTCTGCACTTTATCACACTGCTGTTTGCAGGGCCAATGTGATACAGATGGTGACTAGCTGAGTCTTTTTAGGTACCACCCGTACCTTCTAGATGAAACATGATTTAGAAAGAAGTATCTGAGGTACCAAGGTAAAGCTCTGAGTTCAAAAATCCTTCTGCCACTTATATTTATCAAAACTGCTACAGTACTACAAACAGATAAACAGCAAAAAAATCGCAGTTTATCAACAGAACTGGCTTCTCATTTCACAGATCAGATTTCTCAAGGTGCAGTGTGACGCAAAAAAGCCAAAAAACAAACACAAAAAGCTGACACCTGAACAGACTGTAGCTTATGAAGTTAAATGACTACATTTTACAACTCAGCATCTAAATCACTAGTCAGATTTTTTCCTAGCCTAGACGCCCTCCTTGGCAGACACTGCTTTGTCTTCCAGCACAGCATATGTGCCCGAGATCCAGGCCGGGAACAGAGACAGAGCTGGATTCCTTCAATCCCAGAGAGCTGTATCAGGGAGATTCTGTAATTTGCACTAGACCTTAAAGTAACCATATAAAAAACCAAGGTAATGATCGAACACCGGTTATTAATAATTTCTGCCTCTGTACTGGGCACTCCATCGGACCCATGCAGATAAAGGGGGTCATCCTCTGTCATGCTGCATAGTTTGGGTGCCCTAGCAACCCTGATGAGGCCACGTACTCAGCTGGAGAGTAATTTGTGGTTGCCCAGTTTCCTTAATGTTACACTAAGCCCAAGCCACATTAATGTAAAATTTAAAGGAAGAGCATATATTCACAAAACAGACAACACAGTTAAAGGGTTATCAAATACCAAGGTGGGCGCAGGGGTGGGAGATGCAGTAAATCAATATAGCAAGGTCAAATATCGAACATCTCTTGCATATGGAGCTCCTCTGCTATGGGGACAGGCTGGGAGAGTTGGGCTTGTTCAGCCTGGAGAAGAGAAGGCTCCAGAGAGACCTTATAGCACCTTCCAGTGCCTGAAGGGGCTACAAGGAAGCTGGGGGGGACTTTTTACAAGGGCACGGAGTGACAGGACAAGGGGTAACGGGTTTAAATTGAAAGTGGGGAGGTTTAGATCAGATATCAGGAAGAAATTCTTCCCGGAGAGGGTGGGGAGGCACTGGGACAGGTTGCCCAGAGACGCTGTGGATGCCCCATCCCTGTTCAAGGAAGGGTCCAAGGCCAGGCTGGATGAGGCTTGGAGCAACCTGGTCTAGTGGAAGGTGCCCCTGTCCATGGCAGGGGGTTGGAAATGGATGATCTTTAAGGTCCCTTCCAACCCAAACCATCCTATGATTCTATGATCTCTCCCCTTCCCTTTCACAACTGAATTGATGCTGTTACAAGCTGAATATCAAGGCTCCAGTCTTGCTACACTTTACACATTAGGCTGCAGTTGTTAGAAAGAGATTCTCCAGCAGAGAGAAATGTGCTCTCTAAGACCCAATCTTCCCCCACTGGTTTGCCACGGGGTCCACACAGACTCATACCACCTTCCTGAAACTTGTTTGAGCCCTCCCTTATCCAGAAGGCACAGTAACTGATTACATACATCTTGACTACAATAAGCCCCGCCTTACCTCCTTGAGATTGTACCGATTATTAAACCAGAGCCTGTACTGTTAACCTGTGCAGAAGCACTTGATCAACTGTTGTCTATTAGACACAATTTCAGCTGGTTCTAAAATGGATAAAACCACTGTGAGAGATTGAATTGCGCCAAGAGCATGATCTGAATGAGCCGTGTGGGGTGGCGGCAGTGCTCGGTGCCCCTGCTCAGCAGGACCCTGAGGCCAGACAAAGCAGGTCACCAGAACACAGGGGTTGGCAAAAGTCTACAAGGCACAGGATAAGTAAGGCAGAGAACAGCAAGAACCTCCACACCTGCAACCTCAACCTCCCCAGTCTCCTGGTGGGAGGAAGCAGGACAGAGAGCGTGTCCTGCACTGAACAAGAGAAACCCATGATCTTGGTGTCAATTATTTGTCTTAATGTCAACGTCAGTCGGGTGGGGTAATACCCAGTGATTCAATTGGTTTGTCCTTTTTATACTGCTAACTACTTGAATCAAAGGTCACATGTCAATACCAATGAAGAAATTAATTTTTCTGTTTCACCCACCAGAGATGCACATCTCCAGTATACCACACAGCAGCTCTCCTGTAAGGAAGGGGAGTTGGCACCATCTTTCTTCAAGAAATGATAAAGCTCTCAGCGCCCCCTTTTTGTGATTCACTGTGCGTGTTCCACCGTGCTGACCTTTATCCCTATCCTAACTGACATACTAATCGATACTTCGGACAAGCCCTTACACAAGAAAACACATGTGCTGCTCTACAGCGCCTCTCGATTGAAACCAGCTAATAAAACACACAA
This sequence comes from Eurypyga helias, assembly GCF_000690775.1. NCBI lineage: Eukaryota > Metazoa > Chordata > Aves > Eurypygiformes > Eurypygidae > Eurypyga > Eurypyga helias. The sequence continues at coordinate 15,016 of NW_010260870.1, forward strand.
TCTTTTCAGGAACTAGTGACGAATGCTTCCTCTTCCAAAAGTCTTCCTCCAAGGTCTGTAACAATCCTGAATGGAGTAACATGTCAAGTCCCTTCTCAAAAGTGTTTCTTCAGGATATTTTGAGAGCAAAACCTGAACAGATCAGGAAAGGCGATTCCACAATTTACCCTATTTCAGCGAGACTCAGCCCTTGTAGTGAACAAGCAATTTACCACTGTATCCAAGATACAATTTCACCATCTATTTTTACCTATACCTTACCTTGGGTTCCTTTTGTTTAGCACATAAAACATGGCATAATGCATATGTGACCTTTCTAGTTACAGCTCTCAGTTGCATCCACAGAAAAAGATGACAGCTGCTTGCAAAACAAACGCACGATGACAACTGCAAAAAATGAAGAGGACTTACAGGATCAGTCAGTTCCGGCAGGCTTGCTTGGTAGGTGAGAGGTCTACAGTCACGGGTATTATTCACCAAGACACAAGGAAGAAACATTGGTCCCAAATCATCTCCATCGAGCACATCTACCGTCAGGGTGGTTGTACTTGTCCTTCGCTCATTAAGATTTTGGGCCCGGTCCTGTGGAGCAAATGAGTTAGATTTGGTTAGACTTTCTGAATTCAGAATCTGGGAAGAAGTTTCCATTTAAAGGTAAGGGCAAAAGATATAAGCACCACAGTTATCCAGGTTCTCAGAAACAGGTAATTACAAAGCCATCAGCCTCACAGCTACAGCCTTTAATTACATACAGGCTCAGAAATACAATGGACAAGTTAAAGTTTACCTCTTGAATTAAGAAATACTGAGAGACAGCTCTCACTCAGAAATAATACAGGCTTTGAGAACTTAATTCTCAGGAAACGTGTGAAATGAAGATGCATCTTGTTAAATCTATAAAGGTGCAGCATATTTGTATAAGATAAAAAGACCCTTATGCCTTAACTGTCATTGGAAATATACTGCTCTGCGCCGCTGTGTGTAGCTCTACCAAACCTTACCTATCAGTAAAAGGACTTTCATTTTCAGAAATGGAAAGCATAAGACATAATTTCTGCTTTTCTAATTGGCAGCAGAGAGCCCCTGGACTGTATGTGCTCAGTCCACCTCTGGATGCCACAGTTAAAGAAAGATTCAGCATCTCCTTTCACCTGCTAAAAAACACATCAGCCAGAGGACAGCAGTGAGGTCGATCTGAGATCTCCAAACCGTACCCCCTGTGGAAAGCTGGTTTGTCTAGAGAATGAGTTACGCTGCTCATGTTTTAAAGGTTGAGGAACACTCCTGTCCACAGTCACACAGCTACAATGCTGCATCCCAAATAATTTTCCATGCTGCATGACAGGTTCTTTTCAACATATGGTGGTTCGGATTGGTGTGGGTTTTTTAATCTCTGGGTAGCCAAGACACCTTTGAGTATTGCAACTTCTTTACTGCCTCCTATTTTTTCTTTCCAGGTAGTACAGAACAGAACTACACTTTCCTGAATTGTGGGAACCACACGGATTACTTTTATACACTGACCATACCAGCACCAGTTCACCTTTTCTTTCTTCTTCTGTTATCATAGTGAATAAACAGCACGAGTACCCAGTATTTTTTTTAAACAGTCAAAAAAGCTCAGTTTTCAAGGAGGAACACTTGTGATAGCTTTTCTCGACAAAAATAAAATCTTCCAGAGGGAATATGGGCCATTAGGTAAGTCTTGCCCTCCTATCCTACAATAACACTGACAGAAGGGCAAAAAGCAGTTTTTTTTAATATCATGATCTATGTAAGAGGGATAATCATTGCCCTAAATCATACTGGATACACTTTTTTTGTTTTCTTATTTTGCAGACCACTCGGTACTTAGAGTAATTTTACATTTAAAGTTACTAAACATGGGAATTTCTGAATTTAGCCTCCTTCATGGTCAATAATGAAAAATGATTACAGCGACAAGGAGAAGCCTTCACCATCAGTTAAACCTTTCCCACGTTCCCCTGGTACGTGCCTTTGAGTAACAGTGGATCAAAGCAGACACGGAGTAAGTAATTTCATGTAGTATCTTCAGGATGAGAGAACAATAAACAATCAATGCTAATATAATCAGTGGAGTAGAAGTATGATTGCATAGTACGTACAGCAGAGAGAATTAAATGCAGCCTACAACATCATGTAGAATGAAAAAAAAAGTATGCATAAGGCAAACTCCTCAAAAAGCAGAGCTACAGAGATTAATTTGAGCCTTTCTTTAGAACTAGTTTCTCATCTGCGTGCACTCAAAGCTGTAATAGTGAGCGCAGTTCCCATTTGGGTACGTTTGAGAAAATACAGGGCCTCACAAGACATGTCAATCATGCAAGCTGCCCCATTCGGTGTCAACACGACACAGAAGCTATCGGCACAGCTCCGGTGCCAAACCCCCTACCACAGAGGTGACAACTCCCTGCGTTGGGATGCATACTGAAAGGAATAAACAAGTTAAGAGGAGATTGTTCTGTCGTACAGACACCGTGCATCCCGAGCGGTGCCTTCGACAGTTGCTCCTGCAGCACGACGTGCTCCCCTCCTCACGCGAGCTGTTGGCACTGCTGCACACCCTGCCTTCCCCTTGAAAAACGTGACCTGCTCACCTACCCCTGTTACTTGTCTAGGAGCGCAGTGCCTCACGAAACTCACAGCTCCGACGCCAAAGGAAAAGAGCTGTGAATACGCAGTGGTGATCTGCGGAGTAAATTATTAATAAAGCAACAAGCCAAATCAGTTCTGAGCCTTCCTGTATTCCTGTTCAAGAGATCAGCAAGTTACGTTGCCCAGGTAAAACAACTCACTCTAACAGCCATAACCAAGAAGCATCTTTAGCTACGTCTAAGTGCAACAAGCACGGAGACACCCCCGGAGCCTACCTTCCACTGGGGGAATGCTGCACGTGCCCTAAAATATGTAGGTTAAGTGGATTGTAAAATGTGTCATTCAGTGTATCTACAATTCTGTATCAGAAAGGTGACAGTAACAGAAATGCGTAAATTTAAGAGCAAGCTACCTGAAGTTGTTTCAGAGCACTCTCATTTTCTCACAAGAGAAGCAGTATCACAAGAGAGGTAAACACCAGAGGAAAAGTTTTCATTTCAGCTATTGTCAGAAGGGCAAAAAGGGAAAAAAGCTGTCACAGCCCCTCAAGGGCACCAAAATCTTCGCTGATGGACAGAGTTTAAACATCACTTCTCGGTATGCATTATCCTCTGCCAGCCTCTCTGTGAAAACCTCTGTGTACACTTGCAATATGACTTGAAAGAAAAATCAACTCTTCACAGAACAACGCATTTCAAACCTGAAGGATACAACGAAATTTTATCCATTACACTCATCTGAGATCAAATTAGCATCGCTAGATTTGTTAGAAAAATGAACACTTAGGGACACTAGGATGCACTTTTCTGCATGGACTGTACTTCAGATTTGCAACTTGTTCCTTGTGCCAAAAGAGGCTGTCTTGTTACACGACTGAGCAAGCTTTTTTAACCAGTAATAACATGTCAAAGCCTTCGATGACTCAGATAAACCTTAAACAAGATCCTCAAGAGAAGAGTATTATTAGACCTTGTATTTCAGCAAGGCTTTTCCTTTCCTTGGAAAACTCTAAATCTGCAAACTAAAACCCCACCTAATTCAGTGGCATAAAGGGCTACTAAGAGATCAGTACTTACATTTGCCTGTACAATCACAAAATAACGAGTCTTCTCTTCATAATTTAGTCTTTCCCGTAGAACTACTGCTCCAGACAAAGTGAGAGGAATATCAAAGGTCCTGTTGGAAGTCTGTAAAAGTCAAAACAGTACAATTAAACTGAAGTCAAAGCAAGCTTCAGGTAGGCCACAACGAGACAATCGCTTGGATGGCATAACCAAGTTGCATACACTTCCCACATTAGTTTCCTGTGTTTCCTCACCAACCAACTTCTCCATAAGTACCCCACAATAAATAATGTGTACGTAACAGAATTCTCTCTGATCCTCTGCATATACATTACTACTTCCAACCACAAACTGAAGCCTAACTATCCTGTTTATTGCAGATTTGCCATGCTGGATTTCTACTGAGGTGTGCTCAGAAAAGCATTCCCTTGTCAGGCTGAGAATCCAGGTCTGGTTTCTACAATTAGCCTTGCCTTCACCTATTTTTTCCTCACTATTGTAGAAAATACCAGGTATTCAAGATTAAGAAATCCACATCATCGTATTTACCTGCTCTTCCTTCTGCCCTTCCCAAGGGCAATAAAGTAGTAAACATACCGAGAACTTCAACGCTACACGGTTAGGTGCCAGTTCACAGCGATAGTTCTGCACATGTTCATACACCACCAAACCAAGACTTTAGGATAAATGCAATCCCAAACACAAGGACAGGCTGGGTGGAGAATGGATGGAGAGCAGCCCTGAGGAGAAGGACTTGGGGGTACTGGGGGAGGAAAAGCTGAACATGAGCTGGCCGTGTGCGCTGGCAGCCCAGAAAGCCAACCGTATCCTGGGCTGTATCCAGAGCAGTGTGGCCAGCAGGTCGAGGGAGGGGATTCTGCCCCTGTACTCTGCTCTGGTGAGACCCCACCTGGAGTGCTGCGTCCAGCTGTGGGGCCCTCAACATCAGAAGGATATAGACTGGTTGGAGCGAGTTCAGAGGAGGCCACGAAGATGCTCCGAGGGCTGGAGCCCCTCTGCTATGGGGACAGGCTGGGAGAGTTGGGCTTGTTCAGCCTGGAGAGACGTTATAGCACCTTCCAGTGCCTGAAGGGGCTACAAGGGAACGGGTTTAAATTGAAAGTGGGAAGGTTTAGATTGGATATCAGGAAGAAGTTCTTCCTGGAGAGGGTGGGGAGGCACTGGAACAGGTTGCCCAGAGAAGCTGTGGATGCCCCATCCCTGGAAGTGTTCAAGGCCAGGCTGGATGAGGCTTGGAGCAACCTGGTCTAGTGGAAGGTGTCCCTGCCCATGGCAGGGGGGTTGGAACTGGATGATCTTTAAGGTCCCTTCCAACCCAAACCAGTCTGTAATTCTATGAAATCAGGTGAAATTCAGTTTCTCCTACATATTTGCTTAAACAGACTCAGACTGCAAAAGTGTGGCAACAAATGGGAGAGGGTACTGCAGAGGTGCACACACCTTTAAAGATTTCACTTTGACTAACAACCCATTTTGGGAGGAGGATTACAGGCACAGACACAGGTTTCATGTGTCAGAATTGGCTCCAGTTCTTTTATCAAATCAATCACATAAAAAATCATGATTCAATCTATGTAGAACATAGTTAACATCTCAGTAGATCGAATGCATAAGAGCAATGCAACATTCCAAAAGCTCTCCATAGAACACACCACAGAGGTACAGAGTACTATTCTTTCATGAGATAACATGGCCACTTTTGCTCCTTAAAATTTGAATCATCTGCTTATACTGCAGTTCGGTTTGCAGCAAGTAAATGATTGTTAAATTCAACATGTGGCAGATATTTGTGGTGTGCAGGAAAACAGGCTTGGGAAGTACATCACAGGCTACTAAACTGGAGACACTGCATAAATCTCAGTTTGGTCCTCATCTTTTCGAATAAAAGACACATAGTTTGCACTAAAAAATAATCTATTACGATACTGATACTGAGGCAAAACAGAAAAACTAGACTGGACTCTTACTGTTGGAAGAACGAACCAAGTAGGGTTGGGTTCACCGGTTTTGCTCCTCCATCCCTGCCTTTTCTTTTAACGGTATTTGGACAAGCAAAAAAATAGGTTGTGAACTACACAGTGCGTGCACACAAACACACACATGTCGCATCCAGTTCACTTGGAAGATTCTCCTAATTGCTTTAGCCCATTTATCTCTCATTTAAAAGGCGAGAACTAGCTGGTTTTGACTTTGCAGCTGAGAATCAGCCAACGAACTCTCAAAATAACTGCCTTTTCCTTGGCAGAACCGGGCATGAGGATGCACTTAAATGGAACTGTACAATACCCTGGGTTTAGACAGGACAGGGTTAATGTTCTTCACAGTGGCTGGTATGAAGCTCTGTTTCTGGATTTGCCCTGAGAAAAGTATTGATAAGGTGTCTTTTCAGCTGGTGTTGGGGAGTGCTTGCACCAAGTTCAAGGTCTCTCTCAGCTTCTGATGCTGCAGCTGCATTCCCAGCTCCCTCACTACAGGGGGTGTGGGGTACACACAGTCAGACAGCTGACCCCAACTGACCAAGGGGTATTTCATTCCATAGCACGGCATGATCGGGGCATAAGCGGGGAGTGGGCTCGGGGGCATAACTCTTTCCTTAACTCTTCTGTTAGCTCCTTAACTCCTTTGCTAACTTCTTTGCTAGCTCTTTTGCTAACCCCTTTGTTGACTCATTCGTGAGTGAGTTGGTGGGTCAGTTGGCTTTCCCAGTCACTCTGTCACTCATAGGCCTCTCTTGGACTTTGCTGCGATTGCCCTCAGGATCCAGCTCTCAGGTTGTGACTCTCATTTCTTGGGACCTGGCTGTGAATCGGTCAGCAGGTGGTGGGCAATTGTAGCATACGTTTTAGTCTCTATTACTTTAATTACTTATTATTAGCAGTATTGTTATATGTTAATTTTTATATGTAAAATATGTATTTATATGCAGGTATTAAATAGTTCTTATCTCAATTTCACAAGCTTCCTTGTCTTTTCTTCCAATTCTCCTCCACTAGAGGAGGTGGGGGAAGGTGTGCAGGTGGCTTCATGGTATTTTATTGCTAGCCAAGGTTAAAACATGACAACAATTTAAACTGTTAGGAAGGATCAGCACAATTTCAGCAAAAAACTTTAACCTCTTCTCAGTCTGCTTATATCTGGAGTCCCCTCTTCCTTCCACACAGCACAGAAATGCAATTGTTCGGTGGTGATTTAAAGCTTAACTTCCAGACCTAAGTTTGCTCCACAGCTCCAGAAGGTACCACACCAGATCAATTCTGTGATCCCTCTGCATACTGCATTTTTGCTGCAACCCAAATCATAATGAAGCTAATTAAAAGATATGCACAACGCCATCACATCTCAGATGTATTTCCATCCAATAGGGAAATGAGCCAGAGCATTTCTGGAAGTCAAGAATACCAAGGCACTGCTTTGTCACCCACTTACACCAAGAAAAGGAAACTGCTTCTCCTTTCAGTTCAAAATAGAGACAAAACACCACTTTCATACAGCAGGTTTCATCACTTACAACATTTGTTGGCCCACAGCCTCTAATACTGGCCAGTGAATTTAAAATGGGAAAGTCACCAGGATAACCATTCAATTCACTCCCCAGAGAGACAGTTGAAAAATCAGTATACTAAAAGCATTCTGCATATACCCAAGCTCCAGATAAACTCAAAATATTTAATTTTGAATTCTCACCAAACAGAATACAATGAATTTCAGTGAAGTAAGCTGATAAGGAAGGAGTCCAGAACTTGTTTTAAGGAGGCACTTGTCTTAACATTCGGATATAAATAGAGCTCTCAGAGATCTAAAAACTGACTCTGCATTAGGAAACAGAATCTTTTGGGGAAGTTAATTGACTCGATTCTTAGCTTTTAATGGTTAAGTTTTATAGCATTCCTTTACTTGATAGCTAGAGCACAGCCCTATGTCCACTATGATTTGCATTCATTTTTCTACTTGTTTTTTACACTTCTTTCCAATTAAATAACAAAATAATTAAGTTAAATTGAATTTTGGAATAACAACTCTTGGTTTTTATAGTGTGGGGTTTGGTTTTGTTTTGGTTTGTGGGTTTTGTTTCTTTTTTTCTAAACATCTACATTATTCTCCAATTAAATTCACGACCTATAAACAGCCTGCTTTTTTTAAGGCAGGAGACTGTCATTGGTGCCAAACACTACCACAGGCTTCTTCATCACACAGCAGAGGCAGATCCTAGAAGTAGAAAGGAGAGATATTTCGCAGTATCCTGTACACATCATTTTTGAGCATCATATAACCGTTTGCTAAGGTTAAGGAAGAAAATCCACTCCAGATAATATGCAGTAACTTTCTGGCACATTGACAGCTGAGAGAAGCAGCTTGCAAGGATGAGAAGTCATCTCTGTCATGCACGTGCACAAAACGCATCACTAGGTAAAGCAATATTATGTGCATAAAGACTGATAAAAGAATCAGATTTATTTAATCTGGAATACAGAAGTAGTAAGGCAAAGATGTAATAAAGCAACTAACTACTCCAAAGAAGTTGTTCCAACCAGGCAAATCCCTCAACAAGAGCAAGTACTTTCACTGAGAGGAAGAGAGAATTTTTAGGAAACTTTTTTCAACTCTTCCTGCTGCAAAACACCAGATCAAACCATTTAGTGATGCTCTGATGTCCTTCACTAGCGTTTGGACAAACACCTCTGCTGAACGTGAGGCTACTGCAGTTGCGGGAGATGCTCTTAGAGTCATATGGACATATGGACCAAATGCCTTTGGACACTTCACACTAATCACCCACATGCAAAACTTCCTGTAACACAGACATTCACACACATGACCCTAACAAGAATTTATTTTGACACTTTAAGCTTTTTGTCTCTAAAAGTATGCTTTTGCAAAGATAACAGCTAGAGATCAGTGCAGTTTTATTTTAATACTATATATCCCTTTTTTTTTTAAACAGTGATCTTTAAATACAAATGGCTCCATCAAAAAGAGTCAGAATGTCTCTTCTGAGAGTAACTTAGCCATGCCTATGAATATTTCTTAGCTGTGAATCTATTAGGTATAAACGTGTAGCAGAAACTGAGGACAAGTTCTGGATGCCCCATCCCTGAAAGTCTTCAAGGCCAGGCTGGATGAGGCTTGGAGCAACCTGGACTAGTGGAAGGTGTCCCTGCCCATGGCAGGGGGGTTGGAACTAGACGATCTTTAAGGTCCCTTCCAACCCAAACCGTTCTACGATTCTAAAATGCAACTACCTATCACAGAACGAAAAGGCAACCCAAAAACCAAGATGAAGTGTGTGAACAACACTGGAGAAGACAGGGGATTATTAATGATTGATACAGAAGTAATCCAGCTGCTAACAGCAGGGCAATGAAAGAGAAGGTAAATTCAGCTGTGTTTACATGGCAAGCAAGACTCAGCAGCAGAGAAGTTATTCTACATTGCCAAGAAAAGAATTTCTTTATCAAGTGCAACAGGAACCCCTTGTTCATTTGTGGCTGCAAGGTGTACACACTTCTGAAACGAAAAAAGCAGCTAAATGCACTCACCTTGTCATTAGGATTGTACTGGATGACATATTCTATCTGGCCGTTCGGACCATCATCAATGTCAGTAGCACCATTGTTTCCAGAAAATCCTGTAAAGATGGTTGTTCCAACTGGAGTTAACTGCAAGAACGGAGACAGAGCGCCAGCCATTAAAACCTTAAGGTATACGAGAAACAATTCAAGAACTGTTTGCAAAGCCCCCCTGCCCCAACTCCGCTCCATAATGCAAGGTCAACATTCCCTTCTCCCCCTTGTCTGCCCTGGAAGCTCACGTAGGAACAGCTACTTAGACACGATGTACTTCGACTGATGCCAAGTGAAACCAATTTCCATTTTTATTCCACAGACCGTCTGCATCAGGACAGAGCTCCATTTCTTTCAAAAAAGATGAAGATGGAAAAAAAGCCTTAGAAATTAAAGAATTCACAAAATAAATATAAAAAGATTTAAAAAGCAAACACAACTTTCTCAGACTCAGGAAGGAAAATAAAGATGAGCTTCAAAAAGTAAACAGAACTTATTTATCAGTGTCTTCATTAATGTAAGTAGCACCAGATAAATATTATTACATGCAAATACAGACACCCAGAAAGACTTTATGGCTTTAAACAAACACAGGAATGATGCTGTTTCTCCAATATTTTGTTGGCAGCAATTGAATACCCATAAAATTGTATTATGAAAATGAATCGATTTATAATTATCCTAGCATAGATAATTAGCATGAAATCAAGACTCATTGAGATCAAGGACAGAAGCTCAAGTAACTTCTTGGGAGTCATCATTTCTGAATTTTAATATTCAGAAAACTCTGTGAGTAATCGCCCCGCAAGAGAAAAACAAATGAAAACCACACAGTTCTGGATTCAAAACAGACATTGCTCTTAGCTTCCTGCTGCTGCTGTCATCACACCCAAATTTTTGGCCCTTGAATTCAGAGACACACTGACTCCTCTTCTTTGTTCCACATTTTACATTAAGTTGTCACACCTCTTTAAACCTGTAGGGTCTAAAAAGGTTTGAAATGCCATAAAAAGAGAAGGTGGCAAAGGACAGAGGTGTTCAAACGTTTGTTGTGAATGTGGATGCTGTTTCACTTCCGTATTTTGTAGTTCACACCATAAAGCAAATAACTGCTCACTTCCTCCTACAGTCATAGCTCCTGACCTTGGTTTATTTACAAAGCTGCTAATTACTTTAGGAGTTAAATTGATGACAGAGTTCTTTGAGAAATATTTTCAGGGCTGAGAATACTGAATCTTTGAAATAAAAGACCTTTTTTCAACACCTTTTTAATGATACAACAGGTAAGGCTTAATTTACAATACTTATTCACATTATCTATGCTTATGCCACAGTAACCATGTATGTTTGCGTTCTGCTACAAACTTGACATGCTTACTACTGGTCTAGATCGCAGAAGTGTCACACGTGGGTGTAGGAATTTAACTGTTCCCTTGTGCCTACTAATTTCAAGGTTATTACCTCACAGAGAGTCTCTGCCTTGTACCTCTGGTACAGCAGCAGCCTTTCAAGATTCGTGACAGCAAGCATCTCTAAAATTTGAGCCTTGCCTGGCAGCATAAAATCAGAGGCAACTGTCATAAACCAAGGAGGATAACTTACGGCTTAAGGACAAAGCACATGCGTAGGGGAGAGGGAGCTCCTGCATGTTTTTGTAAGGGGACAGAAGAACTAAGCAACCTGAAAATCAATTTGGAAAATTTAAAGGAGGGTTTGTAGCTTTTTTTCCGCAGTAACAGTGGGCTGCCTTTGGCCACTGACAGACACTCAGCACCAGCAAGAATTTCTTCCTTAGAACTCATCTCAATTTCCCCACTTTCAATTTAATCCCGTTACCCCTTGTCCTGTAGCTACAGGCCCTTGTAAAAAGTCGCCCCCAGCTTCCTTGTAGCCCCTTCAGGCACTGGAAGGTGCTATAAGGTCTCCCCGGAGCCTTCTCTTCTCCAGGCTGAACAGGCCCAACTCTCTCAGCCTGTCCCCATGGCAGAGGGGCTCCAGCCCTCGGAGCATCTTTGTGGCCTCCTCTGGCCCCACTCCAACCGGTCTGTATCCTTCTGATGTTGCGGGCTCCACAGCTGGACGCAGCACTCCAGGTGGGGTCTCACCAGAGCAGAGTACAGGGGCAGAATCCCCTCCCTCGCCCTGCTGGCCACGCTGCTCTGGATACAGCCCAGGATACGGTTGGCTTTCTGGGCTGCCAGCGCACACGGCCGGCTCACGTTCAGCTTTTCATCCCCCAGTACCCCCAAGTCCTTCTCCTCAGGGCTGCTCTCCATCCACTCTCCACCCAGCCTGTCCTTGTGCTTGGGATTGCCCCGAGGTGTAGGACCTTGCCCTTGGCCTTGTTGAACTCCATGAGGTTGGCATGGTCCCACCTCTCCAGCCTGTCCAGGTCCCTCTGGATGCCATCCCTTCCCTCCAGTGTGTCACCACACCACACAGCTTGGTGTCATCAGTAAACTTGTTGACAGTGTACTCAATCCTACTGTCCATGTCGCCAACAAAGATATTTAACAGAGCTGGTCCCAACACCGACCCCTGAGGAACGTCACTCATCGCTGGTCTACACTCAGACATTGCGATACTGACCGCAGCTCTGAGTGCGACCATCCAGCCCTTCTGCTGTCAAAGCAGAGAAAAGCCACAGCACTAGTAGACGAAGCAGCTTTGAAGATATCACGCGTGTAGTAGGCTGGAAAGCGGGGCGGAACACGCCATTAAACACCACGCTTGTTAACCACGCCGCTCCGTTAGCCCACTTAGACGTTTGTCAGCACTGGCTGCGAAGGAGCGCTTCACCCTCAAGGCCCACACGTTGCCATCACACCAGCATGCTCTCTGGAGAGCTTCCCAACGGAAAACAAATGACACATCTCCGAAAAAATACTGTCACCTGATCACAGCCCGAGAGCACAGACACCCAAGGAGGTGTTTATACCATCTAGCCAGTCACTGTAACTCCATGTCCTGCAAAGGGAGAGGGCAGAGCTCCAGCACAACGTCCCAGGCAACCAGACTGCACTAACTGGCTATCAAGAAGCTGGACCTGCACAAGAGCTCTCAAGTGAAGGATGTCGAGAGATGTGTTGCTTTGCAGAAGCACGTGCTTGCTTGGTTTCCACTGAATCCAGCCAGCAGCTCTATGCAGCAATAGCTACTTGCTCTGTTTCATCCAGAGCAGCTGCACTGGGGTCCTGACAGGCTGCATGTAAATGATAACTAACATAAAAAGGCTCCAGCCCTGTAAAAAGCACATCAATAAGTGATAACAAAGAAGACTTGTAAAAATGAAATAACCGTAAACAACAGAATCACAATTGTGTGCCCTTACAGTAAAAGTCGAAAGTCCAAGATAAAATCTTGGATTTACTGTATTACATCCAAAATAACTGACTGAAGATGTGCAGATCATGAACCTAATATGCAAGGTTCTGTTTTATCAACATTTTCTTTTATGCAATACAAATTATATTAGAAAGTACACTGGGGGGGGGGAAGAATCCCCTGCCACTCCTTCTTCCTAAAAGTTAAGAAATACTTATCTCATTTCACTCAACTTTCCAGCCTGGCTAAGATCTCACATCAGAGATCACTGCAGCCTTTGGAAAAATCCAGACGAACTTTTCACTGGAAGTCTCAAACTCCAACTGTACTAATTTGAGAGAGGCACTCAGCGTTCAGAGCTACACAGTATTTTTACAATGAGACCTCAACATTGCTGTGATTTACCACTAGCCAGCACCCACACTTTCACCCACTACCGCTGAGGCCTTTCCGACAGACTGCTGTCCCCATTCACTTCAGTGCTGGAACTCCGTTCACCTTATAAAATGTGACTCTCCCTCTAGTCTGTGTGTGTATATATATACTGTTCTTTATCGACACGAGTAATTCTACTGTTCTTGTTTACATAACGATTATGATGCGAACAGCCCATGAGGAACTACATTCCTAGGAATAAAGACAGGTAATATGGGAATGAAAGGAAGATTTTTCTAGGTAAGGTATACTTTTTTTGGAAGTTTCCAAAACGAGTATCCAAAAGCTAGAAGAGCAGGTTGAAAAACTGGGTTTGATCTCACACAGAGATAAAATGGGCATGCCATTTCAATACGTGCATGTGCAAACAGAACAAACTGCTTAATCAGATTTTTGGCATTGGCAAAAAGCAAAACATCGAGATGGTTTTGTATTACATACTACAAAAATACACCTAATTTCTCAAACCAATAATCAGATTAATTCTTTAGTACACACACACACACTCTAGACAGTAAAGACCTATCTAGAGCTCAAACCATCCCCCCACCATTGCTATGACAACCCGTAGCAGAGACATTCTGCTCAGCATCTGTTTTCCCACAGTTTCCAACCTAGATTATTCTTGAAAAATCTTCCACAATCAAGTCTTCTGGGAGGTAGGAGAGATGGAAATATGTCTATGGAGGGGTTCCTGGCTCCTTTGTATTGCTACCTCTCAGAAAGACCCAAAAATGGCTCTGGAAAATGTTGCTTGAGCTGTCTACAGAGCCCCAGTTGCCTCCTTCCCATTAGACATGCTTACTTCAGAGAACACCTTGGAGAGGAATTTTGTTTCTCCATAAAAAACTTCAGCATGTTCTACAGGAAGGGACCGAAGTTACGTAGTAAACTGTCTGACAACGCTGTGTCTTACCTTATGCAAAATAAAATGTTAGGAATTGTAAAGAAAAAAAATACGAGCGTTAGTGACAGTCTGAGGATAATAATCTCTGTGGGAATTGAATGTGGTGAAAAAGAACCACACTGACAAGAAACAAGTAAGATTTCAAAAGAATGCAATTAAGCAAATAGAGGAAATGCACATAATAGATCTTTTTTTCCACAGTCAACAGCTGTAATACTTCAACATTTCCTTCAATGTGATTTATGTCTATTAGAAGTCTAGATGCAGACAGGAAGGTTCAAAACTTCCATAAAACATCTTGAAAATAAATTTTCCTATTATTGCCTATTTACAAAGTTAAAAATGAATAATTTTTCACAGTGGCCCTAAACAGCAGAGGAAAGTAAGATTTACAGTTAATCATTCTGAGCTAATATTCTTTTGATGATGTCTACCTGCAGAGATTAATTATTTCAATACTACATGGAAAAAGATATGAATAATTACACCAGAAGCAATGAAAATTCAGCACATCTTACAATTCTCAACAGCCCAAAGCCAAAATTTTAAGATAATTGAAGTTAAAGAAACACATTCATTTTGTAAAGGATTCCCATCCCTGCCAACAAGAGGGAGGGAGAGGGGAACACTGACAAAAAGAAAGGTCAAAACCCAAACTATCACTACAATTTTGGTTTACAGGCAGACGAGTCTCATTAGCTATAAGGTTTTGTAATTTACTACAGTAACACTGACTTCAAACAGTATTCTAGTAACTCCGCTACCATTTGGCAAACCCCCTATTATTAAATGTCCCTGAGCTTAGCAACACCTCTGCAGCACTCACATAAGGCTCATGTGAAAAATGAATACCAAAAAAGGCAGTTTTATAAAACCTGAGAGAAAATTTGTTAGGTTGCACTTAACACAAACCAGAGACCACCACAATTCTGCCTTAGTACTACAAGAAACTTCAGTTTCTAGTCCCTGGATTAGGTCAGATATGCTTCAATCCCTTGTGGCCACTCCACAGATTTGCCTGTGGAGCGTCAACCAAGTCGCATTCTTCTTCCGAATTCCAGCCTGACTACAGAACTTTCTTTTAATACACTGCAATAACTCACATCTTTAAGTCAGTAATACAAATGGTCAAAGTTAGCTCCAGGCCAACGTCATTTCGTCAGGATCTTTTTTGAAATGAATAATGATGTGACATTTTCATATGAAGAAAAATATACAGCACACAAAGCAAAGGGAATAACCCTGCAAAGTATTTCTAATTACCATAAAAACTTTAACATCAACCTTAAGTAGTTTATACTTTTATGAGAAGATTCATAATGATGGGGATCGCAGTGGGATCTGCTTTTGGCTGAGACGCCTACATTCTTTGTCCTGAAAAAGGATAAGAAAGGGAAAAGGGAAACTTGCTCCTAAATGATAGCACCCCTCTAAAAGGCTTCTACAATTGTGCTGCACTAAGCTTTCGGCATGGTGGAGTCTGCCACGCTAGAGATGAAACCCCTGAAACCCCACAGTCCTTGAAGAGCAGGGCCACTGGGCCAGCTGTGACACGAAGGAAAGGAGCCCGTTCCTGCCCTGGTGCTTGCCTGCACTCTGTGCTACGCACAGCAGCAGCAGCCCAAGGGCAATGATCAGCTTAGTTATCTGAACAGCACTACTTAGGAGTTGTCTGAATTACGTCCCAAATCTGTTTCATAACCCAGACGACTATAAAAAGTCAATGGCTTAATGACAACCTCACTTTGACTACAGCTCACGCACAAAATGCCAGTTAATTTTAAGCAGGGGACTGTTTTGAGTCTGCATTAGCCCCCTGTGACCACTGAAGGCCTGAGACAATGGAGACCATTTCTGCATAGACACACATACACAAAGTACACACTTACATATATACACACACAACACACGTAAGGCGTTGCCTTTGCTTGCCCTCCCGCCCCGAAGGAAAAAAGGAGAAGGGTGGGTTTTTCCCTATTAACTAACTCTAATGAGATATTTCATTTATAAACAATCAAATAATAACATTTTGCTTAAAAAGCACATAGTTATTATAGGAAAACTGACATTCTGTTTTATAGGTGAAACCAAGAAGCTGAACTTTAAACCCTGTTTCAACTGCACCTTAACATGTGTACCAGCACTGCCACGCACTGCCAAGTCACCAAGTCAGACAAACGTTGCGGGCTCCCTCGACGCTAACACGTACCAGAACAATCATTCTGCAGCTACACAGAGGAAGTCCATAGTTTTAACAGAATAATTTGGATTGTGCAGAAAAAAAATATTTCCTCAATAAACATATAATGATAATTTTATGTTTGGATGAAAAAGGTTTTCAAACCACACATGCACTGGAGGGCAACATGAACTTCTCTGCACATTTTAATTCTGGAACAATTTAGCCAGAGGTCTTCTATACATCCAAGCACAGAAGTCCAGAGGAGACCACAAAGATG
>NW_010260871.1:0-205 GCF_000690775.1 Eurypyga helias
TTTAAGATAACCTATTGCCGTGTAGCTGAAGCATGTGACAGTGTCGTCGCGCTTGGGGGGTTCCCGTGGGGCTGAGGGGGGGTCGGGTAGGGTCAGCCCATCCGTAACGCTGTAATCAGCGACTGTCAGCCACGGGGTTGCAGGCCCTGGGCAGAGTCGGGGTGTGGACGGCCGCCTGGCTGGACACTTACAGGCTGGGGGCCTT
>NW_010260871.1:288-4874 GCF_000690775.1 Eurypyga helias
GGGTGCTTTACGCTTCGTGTTTTCAATTTCTAAAGAGCTGTGTTGAAATCGCAGTGGTTTAGGTGGGTTATGAGAGAGCAGTAATTCACCAAGTCGGGTTTTTCCAAGTGTATCCACCTCCTGTTTGCCAGCAGGCCCACAAACATCAGCAGGCCTCGGGGTTGATTCTTCCCCTTTCCCCTTACGGCTATGGCACGTTCTTTGTGGTAATGACTGCATTTCTCTCTTTTGCTTAGTGATGGCCAACTCTGAGGAGAGAGAAGAATGTGAACATCTAAAATCTAGCAAGATACTGCTGAAAACTGGGAATTTGGTGCATGGTTGCCAGTTTGGCTGCATGCTGGGTCAAATCACAGCTGTTCATAGGTTCCTGAAACTTTTTTTTTTTATTTTTAACAAGATTTCTGACCCTTGAATAGATAGTTGCTAAGCATGAAGTTAAACTCAGCGCACAGTAGCCATGCTTTAAAGGGGTAGCAGTAGCTTGTGATAAAATAACTTCAAGACCTTGAAGCGCAAGATTAAAATGAGGAAACCATGATTTTAGGGCGTTGAGGAGGCGCTGTGTTGCTCTGAAGGACTATTGAGGCACCTAGGTTGCCATTTGTCAGTGGTCTGTAGCGAATAGGTTGGAAAAATGCATAAAACCCCTACCTTGTTCTACACTGCTGAATTACGGACTGGGAGTCAGTGCCTTCCCTCGACTCAGCTGCCAAACAAGTAATATTGAAAACACAGTGCTGACACAGTAGCAGCTTTTCAACTTACCTGCATACCACTACCATCAAGTGAGACCTGATCTGAACCATGTTGAAGCTGTTTTAATCCTGTCAAGGTCTTGATCCAGATCCTGTCTCGTTTTGGTATCAGTATAAAAAACCCACATAACTTGTTTTGATGTTCAGTTTGATTAACTGTTACTTAATTACTCGATATTCAGTAATTTAATGATAGCACATAATCAGATTGGACAATCAGTGTTCTGAATGGGAAAAATTAAGAGTATGGAAGGTTGTTACTTAGAGTGCTCACTGTTTGGTTAACACAACCCTCAATTAGAATATTGTGCTGATGTGTAAAATTTTTACTGCCGTGATCAAAGCTTAGAAGGGAAATAGTTGCTATTGTAATCCCTTTTATTCTGATTTAGGTTGGAGATTATCCACCTGGCAGTGACCTGTCACGAGTTCTGTCAGGCCCAGTACTTTATGACTGATAATGTCAAGAGCATTGGAAAACAGGCTACAAAACCTTGCAGGAAAACTAGGCGTGTGAAATGGGGAGGTGGTGTGAGTATTCCTTTTGTCAGAATGTGAAATACAGGATGACATGACATGCTTTTTTCTTCTGTGATGGCTAAGTTTTGTGGTTATTGTGTTTTGTGTCTACACAAATTAAGCATGTTGAAAAATGAGACCGGTAGACTGGTTAGGCAGTCGGGGTGTCAAGCAGCAACATCCAGCTAGACAGTGAAGCCCAAATAGTACAAATACATGTGGGGTTTTTTATTATTTGTTTGAACTGCAGGAGGAAAGACTGCAAGCCAGAACCCCTGGAATTCCCGTTCAGCCAAAGACAGCCTGTTCTTCCAACTGAGAGATCTGCTAAATTGCAGGGTCATTGTGTGGCTAATTACAGTGCTGGTAGCCCGGATCTCAGGCACGTCCCACTAGGCAAACAGGGCCTTGGCAAAGGCCCATAGTCTGGGCTGTCTTCAAACTAACAGGGCTGTGCCTGTGTTCCTAGTTTGGGATAACACAGGATGCTCAGCTAGTCGTCAGTGGCACACCAAACAGAAGTGTAATGCCATCACAGGCCAGCTTGGGAGCAAGCTCAGTGCAATTGTGAAATACACTGGGCACTAGAAAGCGTGTGCTAGCGGTGCTGTTTTTCCAAGAGATTCCTTCCTGCTCTCTCAAGGCTTGCTTACCTGTGGGGTGACTATACAAGCTGAAAATCCTCTGAACCAAGTGCTGCCAGTAAGAGCACTGCTGCCTTTTGCCAAGGACTCATTCTTTATGTGAGTTAACAACAGGAAACCCCTCCTCTTTACCAGGAGGGTCTCTCATCAGAAGGTAGGTGGAACAGGGACAGAAGATAACTGAGTGTAGGGTCATCTGTAGGTTAGATGCCTTGAGAAGTGGATGGCACAGGTCCCTTGCAGCACATCTGATGCCCCTTCTGCCCCATACACACTAGTAAGCAAACAAGCACTGGAAGTATGAGACCTCAGAGCATCTATGGAGCAGTTTCCGGGTAAAAGGCATTTCTGTCTGATAAGATCTGCTATGCTACAGAAAAATCCAGGTTTTGGCACATTTTGTGTGCACTGTTTTCACATCCTTATAACCTGTTAGCATCACCGTTGGCAGACTTGCATCCTCAGGAACAAGCAGGCAATCATATTCCTTAAATAACTTCTTTTCTCAGGAACATTCATGTCTCTCCTGTTGGTTTTAATCATTACTAATCAAAGCAGAATGGGACAATGAGAAATAAAACCAGATCTTAAAAACACCCTTCCTCCCACACCTCCCTTCCTTCTGGGCTCAGCTGTGCTCCCCATTTCTCTCTCTCCTCGCTGGCGCCGCAGGGGGATAGGGAACGGGCGCAGTCCATGACACCGTGTCTCTGCTGGTCCTTTCTCCTCAGGAGGGGATCTTCACCCTCTGCCCATGCTCCAGCGTGGGGTCCCTCCCACGGGGGATAGTCCCCCACCAACTTCTTGCACGTGAGTCCTTCCCACATACTGCAGTGCCTCACCAACTGCTCCAGTGTGGGTCCCCCCCCGGAGTGCCGTCCTTCAGGAGCCCCCTGCCCCAACCTGGGCCATGGAGTCACGGGCTCTTCGGGCACATCCCCTTGCTCCAGTGTGGGGCCCTCCCTGGGCTGCAGGGGCTCTCTGCCCTTGTGACCCCTCATGGCTGCAGGGCACAGCCTGCCCTCCCACCGCCAGCTGTGGGGAACCTCTGCTCCAGCCCCCTCCTCTCTGCACTGACCTGAGTGTCTCTCTCACATCCCGCTCCTCTCTGCACTGCAGGTTCCCTTTGGGTTTTCCTTTTGAATATGCTAATCACAGAGGCGCTAATTGACTGGGCAGTGCCTAGATCTGGGTCCAACTTCGAGCCAGTGGAGCTTCTAGCAGCTTCTAGCTTCTCCCATGAGCCATCCCTGTGGCCCTTCCCCTGCTACTAAAAACCCACCACCGCCCAAACACAGCACATGGATACTGGCATTTTCTCCTTAAAAATGTGGCCCAGTCACTTCTGTACATCATTCTGCAGATTCTGTGGGGTACAGTCGTTGAATTTAGAAGACCAATTTACTGTTACCCTTAATATCACAGCAATACTGGACTTGATGCTGACTGACACTGAATAGAAGTACAACGAATTAATTTACTATTTTCAAAAAAATAATTTTGAGTCTGGGGGCTATAATAAGTTGCTGAAGGTGCTTAAAGGATTGGAAATTGAATAGGATGTGTGTAGTCACAGCACCATGCCAGTTAGCTGACGTGTTGGACCGTGACACACAGCGTTTGCATCAGGACTCTGGGACAGACCACTTTGTCCCTCTGTGATGTTTTTGTTTGAATGGGGTGTCGGTTCCATACAGCATGAGCTGATGGTGCTTTTGATGCCACCCACCGGCTATCTAAAATACGGCCAAAATGCTGCTGACACAGACTGAGATTGTAGCACGTGCCTGGTTCTGAATGGTTTGGGGGGAAAGCTCTCAGAACTGGTTTTCAAAAAAAGAAAAAGAAAAAAGCCATTCAAGTGCAAACCCTCTCTTTCAGCTTTAAACTGCCAGTGTCACACGGGTGTTTTGAATCATTTTCCTGGTAGTTTTCTTGTGAACCTCAGTTATGCTTTTTGCCCAATAGCTAAACTTTCACAGCAAATGATGCTGAGTTGCCTTGCACATAATCTTCATGTAAATCACATCAGTCACTCTCAGAACAATGCTTAAAATACCCACCATTTAAATCCAAAACCAATGTAGAGAGGAAGAGAAAACGCTTATAGAACTTGTCATGTTTTGATCAGTGCTTCATTCATGTATTATGATGCTTATTGTAAAATACCTTTCAATAATAATTTTTCAATAATATATTTTTATCTTTTTCTTTTAGGGACTTGCTGCTCAGTTCTTGGATCTCTGTGCCATATTAAGTGAGTTCATACATACTATCATTTGATGTGCTCAGTTCAAAGAAGCTTTTACAAGCACTGCCTAAGTTTAGCACCTGTCATGATAAAATTCTGGGTCATTTCCTCTGGAAATGGAAACTTTTTAGGAATGTTGTACCATTTCCTATAAATTGAATATATCGGTAGATAATATTCAGACCTCATTTCAGAAGCAAGTGATCCAAATACTGCTAAAATTAGCATATGTAAACTCTACCTTCAGTTCAGTTATACTGATGGCATTGAAAAATTTGACTTAGGGCTTCAAAAAGATTTGAAAATTTAAAATGACAACTGTTAATAAAATTCTTGTAGCTGACATCACCCAGTAGGGATTGCAGTGTCTAATATGCAGAGCTATAGAACCTAGCATGGTTTGGGTTGGAAGGG
>NW_010260872.1:0-48951 GCF_000690775.1 Eurypyga helias
GGCTGCGGGCTGCGGGGCGGCATTGCCTTTGGGTGCAGGGTTCGTACCTTCCGAGCTTGGGCTCCCTCGCCGTCACCCGAGAGGTGCCTCCGGCTCAGCCCTGCGCCGCTGCCGAGGTTCTCGCTGCAGGTTTTGTTGCTGAAAATGAGCGCTGTGATTTATTTCCGCCAAAGTTGTAAAGGATCTAGAGGGGTCTGGCTCTGTGTCTGTGGGCAGGTGTCTTGCTCTTTTCGAGTGTGTTTATGCATCCGGGCACAGACCCGTGCCTTCCTTGACTTTCCCTGGGTTTGCGTGCTGGAGAAATGACTGATTGCTCCAGAAGGGATTGAAATTCATTTGCAGGGTAAAGAAGGAAAACTGAAAGGGTAGATCGCAGAAGAAAGGAGAAGCAAATCAACCCTTTGAGGAGAAAAAAGGGAAAAAATAATTTAAAAAAATTTTGCAAAGTTCACTGTTGTAAAAACGAAAGGTCTTCCGAAACTGCTTCAAAGTTAACCTAAACCCCAATGAATTGGGAGGCGTGGAAAAAAACCACCGCTGCAGGGTTATTGTCAGGCTGTGTTTGTGCAGATGAGTAGCACAATTAACAACGGAATTTGAATGCTGTGATGAGGCTTTGAAAGTGAAAGTGTGTCCTGCGGCTGACAGGTGGCAACAGTAGCTGTGCTCTTGCCTTGCCACCTCGTCCGAGGAAGCTCCTGAGGCTCAGCAGATGAGCATCTCACCACTTGAAAACTTCTGTGCCGTTTCCTCATTTGAAGATGGGCAACTTTTGAATAAGCATCCTACGCCACAAAAAGGGCTTCCTCTAGTCCCCAGATGCCATGTGGCAACTAACATGTTTTAAGGTACAAAGAACAGTAAATACCACCTTTCACTGAACCATGCAAATGGATTTGTTTTCTTAGATTACGTTTGACCAGGGAATATTTACCTAAGTAATTTAATGCCTCCCTGTCGTCTTAAACAATTTTTGCTGGTCTGCTTTGTTTTCTGAAGTGTTGATTTTTTTTTAAGGCCTTTTACTTAGAATATGGGGTAACTGGTCAGGGAGTGGAGTGGCTGCAGCTGGTTAGAAGATGAATTCAGCTCAAACACAGCAGGTCGGCTATGCTGTTAGAGTAGATAATACAGGAATGTTCTTTACAAATAATTATGTTTAAAAGGATGAAAACTTAGCTTAAAATCTGTTTCACGTTCTGAGTCCTGCTGTCAGCTTTCCTGCAGTTGCGTTTGCACACTTCCAGTATGTACTTTTCACTGGGGTGAAGCCAAGTGAGAACAGTAGCAGAATGATGGTATGGTATAGGCACATATGCTGCCAAGTAAACAAACACTTTTGTATTTCCTCTGTTTTTTCTCAGTTTAGGCCTACTTATAACAAGAACAGGTAGAAACTGTTGGGTAGCAATTTACAGAAATGCTCAAAGCTGCATAATTTCAGGTTCCACCTGAAGTAACATTGTAATAATGGCTTTGTCTCTAAATAAACAAGAAAGTGGGAAAATTGTTGATATAATTTTAAAAAGACCCCCCACATTTCCACAAACGTCATAATTAAACCTCATGTTGTTCATTGCATACGGCCTGCTGGCTGGCTTCGACAGTTCATGGCTTTGGTTCATCTGTCTGAGCTCCAGCTCTCCAACTGAAACTCATTCTGCAAAGAGGGAAGATGTGGAGACAGGTTTTGAGTATCCTCCCTATAAACATTTATTTTTGTGGAAAGAGAATGTTGAATGTTTAAAGATAAACAAATAAAACTGACAGTGCAGTTTGGTCTGTTATATCTTGGATTGGTCAAGCCTTACACGTGCGTTTGTGTTTTGTTGTGTTATGAGCCTGTCTTCTCATTAATATCAAAGCAAGCAAAACCTTTAACCTGCCTCCTATCCATACAAAAAATAACTGCTGTCTGGCATGAGACTCTAAAATTTAGGTGAAAAACTAAGTCTGGTTTGTTTTATACGCCTTTGCTGGAACTTGGGATGTTTTACATTGCTGTGAAGTATACTTGTGACATTATATGAGTTGAAATATTGTGCAATAATCACGGATGATGATAATTGTAGATCCAAAATAGCTTGTAAAATAATAATAATAATTATACAATTGTTGCCAGAAGCTGAAATTTCACAGCTGGTGACAGGTATTGTTCCCTGCTTTGAAATGGGTGGGCTCTTCTGTGTTGTATGTTTTAAAATCTGTTGCTGTCTTAGCAAAATCTGCAGTAATTCAATATGAAGCTGTTTTTATGTTGTTATAGATCACTGAGAAGAAATTATAACTAAACATATTAAGACTTTTTTTTTTCTTTCTTATGCAGGGGGTTTGGGAAACAAGGATTTCAGTGCCAAGGTAAGCCACAGATGCTTTGTTGGCTAGAGCACGTTGTTGCATCTCACTTTGAAGGCAGCCAGAACTTGCCTGCAGCAAGAAGGAAATAAGCCTGGAAAAACTGAACAAGTGCCTCTGCCTATGTAAATTACAAAGGAGGACAATTATTCAATTAAATAACTACTGATATTTGTATCATATACAGTGAACAATCAAGTAATTGTTCATACTGTAATAACACAAAAAGTGTGGGTTTTTTAAAAAAAATTTTGTTAGGATAAATGTCATATAATCTGCATGTAGTATAGCTTCTGACTTTTCATGAAAATAATCTGTGCAATTTAGCTTTTGCAGAGACCATTTTTCACATCAGAAGCTCTTGTCTGTGTGGGCGTTTTGGAAAATGGATTCACTTTTTAGTCATATGGCTGCTTTTCATAACCCAAACTCCCTGTTTTTAATTTTCATACACTATGTTTAGGAGGACCTTTGGTTTGAAGGACATTTTAGGATAGGCAGCTTTTTTCTGTCTTACGTAATACTCAATTTCTAAAAAATCCACCCCTACAAAATCACTGATTTAGTAAATTCTACAAACCTTGAGAAATTGAAAGCTGCTGTGGTGGAAGATAACCATATACATGAAAGGCAGGGCACGATGTGCTGCATTCTCACATGTTTGGTGGTTTTGCCAAATTCTTATCACCATTTAGCATTTAAATCATAACCACACCCAACTATTGTGGGTTTTTTTCTGTTATATGTTTACCTAATTAGGATGAGGCTTTTTGTTGATCCTTTCTCTTCCCCCACCTTCCTCCTTATCATTTCACCTGCAGATGTATGCTGTGTACACATTAGCTAGCCTTTTGGCTTTCTTTCATTACATTTTTTAATGGTTATTTGCCAATGCTGTAGAGGTTTTTTACTATCCCGTCCGTTGCTTTTACTCAGTAGTTGGTGACATTATGGATTCTGTGGTATTTTTGTGAAAGTTACTGTTAGTTGATGCTTCATGAAAGTAAACCTCTGAGAAACTGAATGTGGAAGAATGATGCCTTTTGAAGATGTTTGCAGTAAATATTTTTCTTTCTGTAAGTAGCAGCTTGCAGAGAGACACAGTGAAAACGTTGCATGCCTCAAGGCAAGCATGCAACCATGGTTCTACTACGAACCTTGTATACAAATTCCTCTGCGTCCCAAGACCTTAATACTAATTTCTGTAGATATCCTCGTGTGTTGCTACTCGTCGCATCTTCTGTGTTAATTTAAATTTTATTTAAATTACAAACTCATGCTGAACTATAATGATTTTTTTTGACCATTAATACCATTTTTCATTGGGCTTGCCTTGGAACATGTTTTTGATTTTTCTTTTCAGATTTCGATGCCTGTGTTTCTGCTGTAGTGTTCAGCTTCAGCATTGTATGAGAAATTGTAGATGAGTTTTGGAATTGAAGAGAAATATTTTCATTTATTGTGTTAAAAAGCTTTGCAAAATTTGTTGGTTGGTTTTTTCCCCCTTATTTATATGGGATCCCTATGAATTTGCAGAAGGCTATATATAACTTCAATTTTGGTATGGATTTAACACCCTTAATGCGTGAGAGGTTCAGGGTAGAGCTGCATTCTTAGTGTGCAGATGCTTAGCAAGGGGCAGTCCACGTCCTACGAAGTTTGTCCTGATGCGTGCAATCCCGTGTACTAGCTGCTGTATATACTAGCAAATAGATAATCAGAATGGCTGCTGAAGCTCACAGCTATGAGTTGTGATGCATTATTTCATGGAGAGGCTGCAGAATTCCGTTGCATTAACGGAATTAAGTTTTTTTCAGAGAGGGTTTGGGGTCAAGAAGCAGCAGTGGGAAAAGTCTGGGCCTGTCTTTGGTAATGTGTAAAATTAAAAATGAACTTGAAAGTTCAGCTGGATTAACTGTCTCCTAAGGAATAGCTTTACTGCCTCCCATTATTATGAGGAGTTTTGCTCTTTGGTATTTGCGGTTTATTGTTGGTTTATACAAACAGGAACTATTCTAAAATATTGTGCTTACAGGAGTTCTTACTCTGCTTTGGTTCTGCTGTTTTCTGCTGGTGGTGGTAGTGAAAACATGATGGTAAGATTATTGAAGGGAGCTATGGCTTTGTTTTGTTTTCTTACATTGTCGAGCAGGAGAGCAAGCTGTCTGTAATGCTGAAAGCTTTTCTCTGACGTGCCTCTGGAAACACCGCAAGAAGAATGGGAAAAATGGAATAATCTAAACCGTTTATCAGTCTGTCACAGTATGGAAGTTCCTTGTTTAAGAAAGCAGACTTTAAGCGAACATTTAAGTTACATTTGTCTTCGTCATTTCTTTGATATTCACTGTTGTACTCTGACTATAACCTGTACCTGTTCCTCTCTCTTTGATTTGTAAGAAAGTTGCTTTTTCTGCTGAACAGACCACAACAAACAATGATTCACTAAGATGGGGAGAATGCCTGTATATTTATGTTCAGAGGTTGTTAAATTCAGCACTGAGGGCTCAGCAAGTTTTTCCAGGTGAAAATATTTTTAGTTACAGTAACATAAATGCAATCAACTCATGTTCCTGATTTAGTGCCTGTTGTTAATTCTCTTCCAAATGGTCAAAATTTGTAGTCATTAACTGCAAGTTTTCCCTCTTCCATGGTTTCTGTAGGGTCTGCTGAAGGGCAATATTCTGCTATAGTTCAGCTTTGAAATATTTTTGCCTTAAGATAATAACTAGCTGAGGAAGAGTTTTGACTTTTTGTTTTCATTTACATAAATAAAAATTAGAGAAATCAATGAAAGCAGATTATTGTTTAGCTAATCTGTGCAACTGTTGCTCTTTCCACTCTTTTCCTCTATCTTCCCTCAATTTATTGTCGGACTGTTTTGTTCCTGAATGCTGAATCTTACCTTCAGAACATGTGGTAACCTTTTCAGGAGAGCTTGCGTCATGCTAGGTGCACTTCCTACTGCCGCTGGTCCTGGGCTAGATTGTGGAGGCACTCTAGATGTCTAAAAATGGCAATGCTTGGGTTTTATTCTTTTTTTACTGTCCTTGCAAATATCATAACATTGGCACATTAAACCAGCACTTCATTTCCTCTGCTTGTTTATCTTTTATCCGCTAGTTCTTGACCTCTCTTCTGCAGTGAAAAGACCAAAGAACCCACTGATGCTGCCTCCTTTTTAAATCACCTGTTTTCATAAAGGAGTTGTATTAAAGGTCTCTGTAGAGAGGTGGTTGAGAAACTAAATTGTCATGCAATGTTTGTGATCTGAAGGTTGGAACCAGTGAAACCTCTGAACACCTGTGACCTGGCTGACACGTACAGTTTTCATTAATCCTCAGTTCTGTTACAGCATGTTTATAGAGGAAGCAGCACAATTAATTCTTTATTATGTAAAGTTCGTTCTTGGTTCTCAGTTCTTGGTTTTCCATCCTGATAGTGTAAAGTTAGTTCTTGGTTCTTAGTTCTTGGTTTTCCATCCTGATAGTCATGTTTCTCCGATCAACAGTTTCTTGTTCATTTTACTATTTTTATTTTCAACCAGGGTGGTGGGGGAAGCTAATAAAGAAAAATGTATTACATTACTGTGTTGCTTCTCAAAAATATTTTCTGTCTTCCTTACGGGGAAATATTATTGCCGAAGGGTGGATAAGATACAAATCAGTTCCCTTCTCTATGCCAGAACTGCTTCTCTTGTATCGTTATCATTTTTATGGCAAGATCAGATATTACAGACCACAGTTTGAACACTGTCTGTGTTTTGCTTTGTGCTCTTTATAAAATTATTAGTCACGTGCTACAGTTTGCATTAACGTTCCTCTAAGCCTGAGATTGAGGAGTGGATTCCATGGATGTCACTAGAAGTCTGTGACTGTTGATGCTTTCTATGTAACTTAATAGTCAGCGTGAAAGCAGCTGACTCGTTAATCTATCTTCATGCATCTACATAGGAGTTATCTGTTCAAAAATGGAACCCTCAGAACCACACCCCAAAAATATACACATACCCCTTAAAAAAAAAAGAACAAAACACAACAACCCAGAGGATAAATTGCATCTGCACACAGATAGTTTCTACGATTCCTTTAGCCAGCTCTGGCCTTTCCATTGGCCTTTTGCCCTCAGCCCCATTTTTGGACTGTGTATCTGTGGACTCCTTCAAAAAGGACAGTAATTTTAATGATCTCCAGATAATCTGGCATATGGATTATAAATGTGCAGATGAAATGTTTCCTGTGCATTTGTGTCAGCTTTTGTTCATTCATTCTCGCCCTCCTTCGGCTTTGCAACGTACATCCGTACTTGGAGGAAACATGGCCCTGTTAATCGCCTGATACCGGTATAAGCAGAGGTTCTGTTCCCATTCCCACATTTGAACTCTGAGGGATCCTTGAGCAATTGCCCATGTTTCCAGTTTTTACAGGGAACAGCACTGGCAGGTGCAGATGAACTCCTGCCTCCCGGCGAGGGCGGATACTTGGCTGTATACAGGTCGATGCACAGTACACAGTTCACGAAATACACAATTCGCTCAACACAGAACGTGGCAGCAAAATAGAAAAATATGCTGTTGTACTTATGTGTTTCTAGAAAATTTCCTTGGTGATATTGTGCTCATCAAAACTGGAACATAATTAAATCTTTTCTTGCAGCAAAAGTTGCTTTTTTTTTCCCTTGTATTACATTCCAAGGGTAAAACAATCTTCATCCTTCCCACACTTCTAACATGTTAAGTTTTGTTTTGTTTACTGGAATCAGTTGGATATCCCAGCACGGTGTTCCAGTTAAAAGAAACTCACTGTTCCAGTGCCCTGGATGTAATCCTGTGAAGCTCTTCAGCTTGTAATTAAACGTGGGAGTGATAGCTCATTCCAAGCTGACAGATAAACTAGTCTGAGTCCTGGGCAAGATTAAGTTTGGCATATTCCTTATTTTCCTCCCTGCTTTGGTGTAATGCTGCACATCAGCTGCTGATATGCAGCCACATATGGTCTGAATTTTATACAAGATTTTTGCAGATGGAAGTGACTTATGCCATGAGCAGAACTTAATGAAATGTTGGAAAGAAAGTTGCAGAAAGATGAAGAAAACTGCTTTCCCTGCAGGGATGCTTTGATAATTATTTTTTGTTTGTTTTTGTGAGTTGCTTCTCTTTAGGGAAAAGGTAAAAATAATAAGTTATTAAATATTTTAGGCTCAGTTCCTCAGCTTTTACATCTGCAGTAGAAAGCATAGAAGTCGAAGAATAAAGCACTCTCTTGTGTATAATTAATAGCAGGAACTACCCTTTAAGTGTTTTTAAATTCTCGTAGATGCTAAACATTATAATTGTAACTGATTTCAGCAGTGCTTGTTGGGGACTTGTAGAGGCCGGGAGTGCTTGGGGGTTGGTTATCAGCTGTTTATTCTTTTCAATTGTGCCTATTCGTGAATTCTGCCTTCCAGAAATTGATTCATAGCTGTAAGTCAGGCAACCCTACCCTTGCATACGAATCTTCCTGTGGATTTCTTTGTCATTTCCTCTGATCTCTTCGTTATAATTCGGGTTACATGAAGTTTTTTTGGTTCCTTTCTGCAGTTATATAACAAGCTGTAAGCAGACACATAGGTTTTGGTTTTGTTGGTTTGTTTTTAAAGAATGCCTTCTAGTGACTTCATGTGGCTTTAGAAATCCCATTGCTGTCTTTATTAATAAAAATCTTTTCATCAATTGAACTTTATTAGAAGTCTGGAATATATCCCTATAAATGTAGAAGCTTACTGGAATTATTATTTTTGGCTGTCTCCTATTGTTTACAAAATGTCTTTTTTTTAAATTTCTATAGTCTGATACAGAAACACACTTTTTGAACTAAAAATGCAAGTTTGTCTAGAAACACCAAAAATAGTAATTATTACTCTCTTAATCTGATATTTTTAGTTTTTAAAATGAAGATGCAAATTTCTAATTAACACCTGTCTTTATACAATGGCCATTCAAGGTTTAGAGAAACATATATAGGTTTTGACACTGTCAGAAGTGTCTGTGAATGGACGGTGATCAACACCAATAGCTCGTGTGGCACATTCAAGGCTTTTTCTCTTCTGTAATAACTGTCAAGTTGTTGTCCTTTTTTTAAATTTGCTAAAAAAATACCCACATTTAGAAAACAAAACTAACTTCAACCATTTTCAAACTTTAAATCTACAAGAATAAGATGTTTAGAAAGTGGGGTTCTGTATGCTTGGGTTTCAGAACCACTGATAGTGTACCTGAGTGTGTCTGTTTAGTGTATGTTAAAGAGATTAATGACTCAAAGTGGATTAGATCCTCTCCTTCCTTGTTTTACTATTAAAAGTGGGAAAAGTACCTACTGTAAGGTACAGGCCTACGATAGAAGTTCTCATTTTGAAGAGTGTTCAACTTTTTTCCCAATATAACTCTCTCAAAAGTACAGATATATTTCACTCTTCATTTTCATTTGAAGTTAATAGCATTTTTAACTTCTCTGGAATGTGTGCTAGATGTGTTATTTTAGTTCCTCAGTAAACAAAACATTATTCATATACGAAGACAAGTTAGTTAGAAGAATAGTTTATCTTTTTTCAACTTCGAGTCTGTGTTGGGTTTTTGTTTTTTATTCACCAGGAGATTAGCCAGAATCCAATTCAGAGTAGACTTGTCCTCAAGAAATCTGTCATTAATATTAAAAAAGGCGAATCATTCTGTTCTGGCAAAGAGAGCAGAAATAAGCCTTGTCGTATGGAAAGCTGTTGTGCATGTTAGTGGGTTGACTTTAGAAGTTTGTTCCCAAAGGTGTTATTGTCAGTAATCATGACCTGCGTTCTTGCCGCTTTTCTCCGCAGATAAGCTGAAACAAACTTTTGGGAAATGCAGACGCAAAACATTCCCCCTGCCTCGTCACTGCTTTTGCTTGCTAAAGTATGTCTCTGCAGTGCAGTTCTTTCTGCTTCTCTGTCGCACCGCGTGCATCTCCGGCAGTTCTGATTCCCCAGGCACAGAAGTGTCACCTACCGCCTGTTCTCCCCTGCCTGTCACTTGAACCAGTTTTGCAGGCAGGCTTTGAGCCACAGGAGCTTTGTGTGCCTGAAGAGGGTGACATCCTGCTCGTTGATGACAGGTTCTGGGCATCTCGATTTTCTCTTATTCTAGAACTTTATAAAATAAATCGATTTCAACCTACCAGTTCCCTGAATTTGTCTCAGAGGAGTTGTTAAAAAATAATCATGTTCCAATAGACGCAGAAATAGACTAATGCAACAGCTCTGATTATAAGGGTGTATATGGAGTTTTTTTCAAGTTTTCCATCATGCAGGTTGGTTTGAATTTGTGATGTGCCCTAAAATTAGTCAGATTTTGGATTGCTCTTACCTTGTTTGCTAACTTTTACTGTAAATGAATTAAATTTGAGAACGTTCCAAGTATGTCAGTTTTGTATCTTCCTTTCTTGTCATCGGCTTTTACAAATTACATCTGTTGGATATATTTTGTGAGATGGAACTTCTCAGTTAATACAAGCAGATGCCAACACCAGAGGAAGGAGGTGCTGTGCATGGCTGTTTTTCAGCTCGTGCAGATGGGCATAGGCCTGTTGAGATGAAGGTTGCAAGATGACAGAAAGGGGAAAAGCATCATATTGTTTAGATTCTGTTCGGAATATTTTGATGCGTGGATGTTGCTCGGAATTCCTTTTGACATTATTGGGAGATCTGTAGGTGTGAGCTTCTGGATCGCAGTAAAGGCTCAATAAATCTAGTTGTGCAGCTCAGTTAGGGTGTTTTTGCGTTGTATGGCCTTCAGACGAACACAGCTGTTGCAGCTGGCTGAAGACCCTGGGGAATGCAAGTGCATTTTGTTAAATATGAACACCTACAAAATACCACTCTTATCCCAGTATATCAGTGGGCAAAAAGGTGGTGTTTTTTCCTGGTACTTTATTTGTGTGGCTATTTGCTTGTCTAAATCTGGCCTGTATATCAGAACAGTGTAGGTTTTTTACTGTTAGGTTCTGAATTGCTTGTGCAGTAACATTTTTACTAATGGATTTACAGATTTACCTCTGAGCAGGAGTGTTGGAAAGCAGCGTAGCTGCTGAAGAGGGTTTTAAAGTGCAAGTGGTGGATGTGTTTCATACCTTTTTTTTTTCTTTAAAAGTGGTGTTGTTTCCTAATAGCTCGTACAGTCGTTATGCCGACTGCACGTCATGCTCTTGCATTAGATGATTTTAAGCTCTGGTTTTCTGGATGCTGTCGCTAGTTGTTTCATTGAGCAGTACTTCCAAGTGTTTTGCTCTGTCTTAGATACCTGGGTGTGCCTGATAAATCTTGCAGGCTGTAGAACTGATGCCTGCCCTTGCTGACATGTGTAGAAGTCAGCAAAGCTTATTTCTAAGGTTTCTGCAGAGCTCTTATGTCAGCTTCCGGGTGCTGTATAACGAGGAACAGTTAAGTTGTCATGTTTGTATGAAGTTCTGTTCATTTAATTAAGCTTGAGTTTCTTTGAACACTTTGCGAAGCCAGAATTATGTTGTATATTAAACCTGGTATGAGGCCAGCTGTCATTTTCATTTTAGGATATAAATACGTTGTTTTACAAATATTTAAGGCTTATATTTTATTAATAATTTGGTTTATGCTACATTATCATTTTGTGGCAGCGAGTGTTTTACATAGTTTCTATGTGTTTGGATACCGGACCACAAGGTCCTTGGATTCAGGAGTAGTCCCTGGAAGCCTAGGACTGCTGTAGTATCTGGGACAGATGTAACAGAGCAGATACGCTTGACTTTGATTTTTTGCTCAATATGACTTGTCCTAGTACAGGTTTCTTATTAATAGAATAGAAAAGGTAATGAGAACACAGTGAAATATTTGATAATAGAGCCGTTTCTATACTGGGAAGAAGGAGGGCAAGCCTTTGTTCCCCATTGTCCCCTTTTCCTGGTTGCTGTAGGTCTGACTTCAGATTCTTTTGTTTTCTCCCTGTGCCTTAAGCTTCTCTCTGGGTCTGTGGCAATGGTGTTGTGCATATTTATAATTATATGCTGCAACTACAGCTCCAGATTTTAAACAACTCAGTCACCGTAATGGGCATATAAAGTCCCATGGCTTTTTATTGCTATTGTCATCTTAAGTGCTTTTGAATCCTGATAACGGAGCACTCAAAGAGGGTGGGTTGGGTTAATGTGACTGACAGTGACCGAGACTTCATGTTACTTACTGAGTACAACAAATTAGTTGATGCAAGGCCATGAATTTATGTATGTGCCATAACTTTGGAGTATTGATTATTTAAGGAAATGTGTAACTGAAGATTGATGAAGGGAATAAAAGACTTCATCATATATCATTAAGGTTAGGGAAGTTTAATAGGATTTATGCAGGTTTTTATAACGGAACTTTCTGCAAAAAGCATTGATAAATATGCTCAGTAAATTTTAATGAAGTCCTAAACACTATCCATGGAGCTTATTTTGTAATGTAACTCAATATATTAGGAAGAGTACTAATTGTTGAACTTACTGTATAATTAAATTTTTAATAAATTTTGCTCTTTCTTGGCTTTTATTCAAATATTGACCTTTGAATTCTTAGCGTTGCTTGTATTTTATTAAGCCTTGGTTTGAAGAGGAAGGGGGATGTGTGTGGTATCTTTTAGCTTTTGTTGCAATAATTAAAAGGGCAGTGTCAGACGTGTGGACCATTTGACATTTAACATGGCAAAATGAAAAGGAAATTGGTGATAAAATCAATAGGGTTAATTTTAGAACCATCAAATAGGAAGCATAGAGAATGGAAACTAGGCTGCCCAGCAAGTAGCACAACTGATGTATTTCCAGAAGTTCCAAAAGACAGTTCATGTTAGTTCTGCAGTTAGGGACACTTTTTGTAAGAGTGCAAGATAGTATTCATGCTGAGCTAATAAATGTTCTTAACATTTTAAAGCCTGGATCTTGCAAGCTGCTTTGTAGGAGTGGGTCAGCATCGCGGTCATTGGGCGTCTGTTTTGTTGTTCTGTGTGGAACAACTGGGGGGATCTGACCTTAATCTGTAGTTAATAGTATAGGCTTTAATACTTATTTTTATTTGCAGTGCAGAGATCCTCTGAATAATGGAAGCCTCGTATTGCAGAATTCTGCATTAATATTCAGTAAAGTGAGATGCTCGTGATAGAGAAAGCTTGGTAACCCGGAGAGACAGTAGGTGTGTGGCTATGTGTCCAGATTATTCTATCATTTTCCATATGATTTTTTGAAGTACTTGAGCTGAGTATTGAAATTTCAATTTAATAGCATGATAATCCCTCATAAGATTTTTACATAAAAATATTGTGTCATATAAATAGTTGATATAGTTTTAATTATGCTTGCTATGGTGTATATAAGGACAGAGCTATAAACACCATCTGAAACATTCATTGGATGTGATCTATACCTCATCAGGAGAGAATGGCCAACTTCGCAGCCATGCAAAACAAGTTCTTGTTATACACACATCTCTCAGAACAGTGATTAAGAAGCAGTAGTGAGAAGATGCAAATCTTCCTTCCCAGGTAACTCTCAGAACGACTTAATCGCCTATGCATGTATAATACATAAATACACTGCGGGAAATCATTTGGATGGTTTCGTGATGCTACACAGTGTTCATCCAGTTAGGAAAAGCCTCTGTTTCTCAGCAGAGTTCTGCCAGGCTTAATGATGTCAAGATAGTTCTTTGGTTTTATTTCTCCTCTCTTATTTTAGGATATAGTTATCAGTGGAGCGGAATATGATATACTTAAAACTTGATCTCAGCAGATAAGTCCTTCTCACCTACTACGTAACTTTCCCGTTGTGGTGTGTGTAAGGAAAGCTCAGGCAGCGGCTCTGGCTGTGTGTGGTGTGGTAGGAGAAACTTGCTCCTTGACCCAAGTTCTGTCTGTAGGTACCGCTGAGTTTCAGGGCAAATGAGTTCTTTGGGTTATTTTGCTGTAGGCAGTCAAATGACAGAAATTGAAGGGGGTGATGGGAAAGGGAATGATCTTGCTTGAGAAAATGTTCAAGAGGTGTTTTCTTCTGTGCTGTCTGTAATATTGATAAAATAATTATGTGTGTGTTAGTGGTTGCTGGGTTTTTTTTTTCCCCTTTTACAGCCTAGTTTGAAAAAACAGAACCCTTAATTCTAGCTCTTGTTCCATGGGCAAATTATTTATCCCTAGGTTGAGGCTTGAAACAGGAGTAATTTATTCTTCTGTGGTATCTCTTGCTGGAGTTAGAAATTCATTCTGACCTGATGGTGAGATGCAGGGTAACAGATGCAATCTTTGGATCAACCAGCTACAGCTTTTGTGTTAACCAGTCATCAGGAAATATCACTAAATTGCTGGAGTACAAAGCGCATCTGTTGGAAATATGTTGAAGTCTTTTGTGAAATTGGATGGGAAAATCATTACTAGAATTGGGGAGTGGCTTTAGCAACAGCTGTGCTAAACAGCGAAGTGTGGACCATGTGAATGAGCTCTTTTCAGAAATCCAAGCAGACCTCGTTGGAGTTGGGTTCATGTGGCTTCTCTCCAAGTGTTTTGTTTCTGACTGTTGCATAAGTAAATTCCACAGTTTGTTCAGGTTTTGTGGGAGTTTGAAGTCTCCTGTGTGCAGCTTGCTGGGCAGTAGCCTAAATGCGTATGTGGCCTTTGAAGAGTTAAATCTTGAAGGTTTCAGTTGCTTGTAATTCCAGATTTCGTCTGGACTTCACTGGGTATGGTGCCTCCTTATGTTTGAAGGAATGCTGTCTCAATTGCTGCATTCAAAAGGGAAGCAGTAAGGCTATGAATCAACCCTTTAACATTTGCTTAGCCCTCAACTTTGATATTTTATTAATTTGTTTTAATGGCATAATCCATGTTGCCATGAGGATGCTTTTCAAGGCCACATGTCTGCTTTTAGAAACTGATGTCCTACTGTGTTTTATAACAGCATGTCCTAATTCTGAAGTTGCCTGTCGTGTGGCGCTGATGCGAGTGCTCCCAGCCTTTTCCCTTCCTCCCCATCTCGCGCTCTCTCGACACAAGTGCCACAAGCCTCATTCCCTG
Organism: Eurypyga helias; assembly: GCF_000690775.1. Lineage (NCBI taxonomy): Eukaryota > Metazoa > Chordata > Aves > Eurypygiformes > Eurypygidae > Eurypyga > Eurypyga helias. The sequence goes on from NW_010260872.1 coordinate 14,429, forward strand.
TTCTTAAAAGCACAGTGGCAATTACAGCACCAGAACTTTGCAAAGCATTGATGTGGCACTTGATGTGGAAGCCCTGAAGGTACATAATGAGTTCTGTATTACTTGTTAACACAGGATAAAACGTTGGTTTCTTTCAGCACTCTTGGTAATGAATCCTTCAAAAATTTCAGGCTGAAAATAGAGAAAAATCTTGTTGCTAATGCATATTTTGGACCTTGGTTTGAGGAGAGGTAGAGCACCAGTTATTAAACACGGTTAGTACCTGTGTAATTGTTCTGAAATTAGTCAGTGCTGGTTTTAAAATGTGAACTGCTTTCAAGTCAAGTTGGGATGTGGAAGCAACGCTCTGTATATCTTATTAGCTAAGTTATCTCATAAGACCAGCTTACACAAAGATTCTATTGTAAAACTTTAAATGTCGTTTTTCTCGCTGTCAGAACAGCTGTGTCCAAAACCCTTTTTTTGTTGATGGGAAATTCTAAGCTTTCTCTAGAAGAATGCACTAAACCACTGTGTTTTTTTAAAACTGTGCCTGTGTCTCCAGACTAGTTTTATGAAGAGAGCCATTTGTGAAGATGGTGTTTTATTTTGGGGTTTAAAAAAATCTTCATGCAGTTTCTTGGGAAAACACCAAGGTCTCTGATAACATAGCTTTTTACTTATAGATTACTGACTTTAAAAAGCAGGGATTTATCAGAGATTCGGATGTTCTAGTTTTGCCTGTTACCTGTGTATGCATACCCGTAGGCTTTCTTTTCACACGTGAGCTTGCTGATCATAACATGCTTATGGTACTCTGAACTTAAAATGCCTCTGGTTTTTCCAAATGACTTTAGCAGTAACATCCTGCGTTTCTGTCATGGATTTAAGGCTCTCCAAAACATTGAATCTTTATTTGGACTGAGTCTCATTTGTGTGTTAGACTAATTTCTCCTCCTGTAAAGCTCAGGTTATACAGATTTGTCAGTCAAAGATGTGAGATAAATATGTAAGAGATGGGATCTTTTGGTTTTCATCGTTGTTCTAGAGAGTCTTTTGCAAAGATGCACTCATACTTCACAAGAATCCTTGTCCTGAGGAGTTCGAATGTTCAGGGATGAGCCTGTACAAGAACAGACGACAGCAATTCAGGGCAGTGACAGGCTAGTCTGTATAGAGCTTCTCCTGCGTTTGTCCTTGCTCTTCATTCTGCAGAATAAGGTGTGGGAAGCTGTGTTTTTTTCAAGCAGAATATTATAGAGGAGGTCATTGTCTAGTAGCAGAGTCAGTTAATTTGGACTTTCAATGTGGAATTGTTTTTGTAACTTGTTATACCCGAGGAATGAGTTATGTTATCTTATTCTTCCATTCAGTTTTCTGGTAGGGAAGTGTATTTTCTTCTAAACCTCTTTCGCCTTCTGTAGGAAGCTGCATGACTCAAGGGTTGTTTCTCAATGGCTGCTTGCTCCTAAGTAATCTGTTCCTAAGATCATCCATGTAGCTGGCATTAATTCAGCTCTGGGATGAGTTTCTGTAAACTGCAGCAACCCTGCCCGTGCCAGACCCAAACTTGTCACTGCTCCAGTGTTGTTGTTTCATCACTTGCTTGACAGGTGTGAATCTAAATTCTAATTTCATAGTAAGAAAATTTTATGCATTTAGGTTGGGAAGTCGGTGCACTGCTTCCTCTCTTTTAGTCCATTACAAGATTTAACTTGGGAAAAGTATGCGAGTCTGAGATTTTTTGCAAATTATTATGGATACTGCTGGTATCTGCTACCCTGGCTTTGTTAACTCACTGTTTGCAGCTGGAAGGTTACGTGTAAGGGCTGAAGAGGTGAACATGCGTTAAGATTGGAGTGTGGGTTGTGCTGTATTTCTGAAACATAGAATCCTCCTAGACCATGGCACCGTTTTTGGGTCATGATTAACAGCAAAATCTTATCCAGTCATACTAACAGATTTGTGTTATCACTGCTGGATTCTGTTCACAGAGGAGAAACATTTTAAAAGCTTGTTGAAGATGGTGTTCCATCTTTAAAGGTAGTAAGATGAAAAAGTGTGACCAGGGTGTCTTCAGAAGAATGTGGTGGTGGGATGCTGGCACAACCCTTGTGGAACAGACAGTGATGCAGTAAATCCATGTCTTTTCGATTTTGATATGGTGGAATCTTGGTACAGCTGTGTCTTAAAGCCTGAAAAAAACTATTTATAGTAACTAATTTCTGCAGATATCAACAAATTCAGCGTGCTATCACCATCTTTGGGATGTTTCCGTATTTGAAGCTGATGGAACGAAAGAGAGATGCATTAAAACACAGCATGTAACAGCTGTAAACCCTTTCAGTTCTAGCAGGACTTGCTCTTATTGACATAGCTTCTTTCATCCTGGAACACCTTTTTCATCTTCAGCTCCCTCTTTGACCTCAATTTGAGTCAGATTCTTTCTTGTTTAGTAGCTCTCAAGCTGGAGGGAGAGTGCATCATTTATCTTGGAGATGGCGAATGCTTGCACCCCAGCCCGCTTCCTGGCCGAGCGGTGCTGGAGCCTGGAGCAGAGGGCAGAAGAGCTCAGCCCAACGCCCCGGCTTGCCCTGCCCTGCTCCAGAGCCCGGGCAGGCCCAACTTCGGGGCTGAAACTTGTGTGGGCTAATGCGCTTCTCTCACCCTGGCAAGAGTTTACCTGCCCTGAGTTTATGCCATCGTTACAGGTACATGAAGATGTAGGAGGAGGGAAGGAGAAACAGGAAGCAGAACAGGAGGAGCCTTGGCAGAGGGCGGGTGCCGTGCACTGGGAACCGGCCTGGGCATCCCCTCAGGACCACAGGCAGTCACTCGTGCGGCATATGGACCGCTGGGTTTATGCTTTGCTACAGGTCTTCTGTGGTTTTGTCAAACTTTGCTTCTTGGAGTACATTCCTTCTCAAAAACTTTCAGAGGACGTTGTTCTGCATGTATCTGAAAAATTTCAGTTTTATATTTTGCCACTTTCTCACTATTCAGATTTTATTTGAAATAGTTATTTCCTTCAGGTTCTTGTTGAGTCTCTAGAAAGACTTTTTTTTTGGTCAGTTTCCTGTGCTTTATTATTGGCAGTAAGTGAAAAGTAGTTTTGTGCTATTAAATTTAATGTAAGCCTTGTATGGTGGTGCTTGCATCAGAAATGCAGTTAGTGAATGGCAGTATCTTCAGCTTCCATTATTTTGCTTTGCCCCTGGCAGTCATCTTAGCATACACAAATAATATTTTAAAAATATATTCTGAAACAATTTTTTGATCCTTTAAATGCTGTGTAGTCATTTAATATGATAAGTAGAAATCAATTTATAATGAAATTCCATGTGACCTCCATCTTTTTCCTTGCTTTACTCTCAGATCCATTTTCTTTTCTTACCCTTAACAAATTGCACTCTGAACTACAGCAGTCAGCTGGTGTGGACTAAATATAACCCAGGAACCCCTAGCCTGTGTGCTGTGACACTCCAGGCTTTTAATTACCATTATCTTATAAGGAAGAGTAAATTTTGTCGTGTGCAGTGTGGGAAAACTCTGGCACCCTTCACAGGGGGGTTAATATATTGGAACATGGTTTCTGTTTAACGTGCCTGAAGAGCATCGTGTGTTATGTTATTTAGCAGAGTAAGGGATTGTGTGAGCAACCTAGTGCTGTACAGTAAGTGCGGTTTAGGTGCTGTGTGCCCTAGGTATCGCTGAAATACTTTATAGTAATAAAAGATGAATGTGAACTGGAAAAATCCCCAAATTTAGGCGTCTGTTCAAGCACTGCTGATGAAATGCTCGTATTTCCTGTTTTGCAGTGGAGAGCTGGGGCTGGGAGAGGCACCCGTGTGTAAGCACTGCGTTTCCTCTGGGGATTGCAGCTGGTGTAGATGCAGTTTGACTGTGTCAGGTAGTACAGGTATGGGTATCGCCATAGCTTTGGCGGCACGGTGTTCCACGCAGGCTGCCTGCGAAGCAGAGTGGGTGTCTGGAGTCAGTCTGCGCTGGACCTCGCTCTGTGGGTTGCTCTGCCCGGGGTCCCTGGCTGGGCCGGGGGTCTGTCAGGCCAGGATCAGAAATCATCGGTTCCTAGAGCTGCTTACAGCCGTTTGAGCAGCCCTCGGTTGTCTTGGTTTTATTCCTTTAAGAATGGATACAAATCTGAAAAATGAGCATTATGCTTACAATCTATTTTGTTTCTCTTACTTAAAACATTTGGGAGCTGGCACTTTCCAGGCATGCCATTTTGAGCTTGCAAGGAGAATTTCTCACTTTTTGCAGTAGAACACCTCTGCCAAGGGAAATGTACTTCATCTTTTAGGTGGTAAGACTTTGAATATCTTGCATAGGAAGATCTGGCGCAAACCACTCCACCTCCCCCAGCCATTAATTATTACTCTTCAGAAATAATTAACTAAGGACTGTTGATACTGCCAGCCTCCTCTTGGTACCAGATAATCTCTCTTTAGGACTCGAAATGTTTGTTTCGGTGCAGATAGTTCTGAATGAGCATTAACTGTGTGTGTCATCTCACACTTCCTCCTCGTTAACATTTTCAAGGGATTATTTTACAGGGTTACATGTTCCATTTATGAAATTGTAAAAGGAAAGACATTAAAAAGATGATTTTAAACACAGTGTCTCACTCGTGTTAACACACTCAGAGGGGCTGGTGGTTGGAAAGCATTAAATACTGGACTGGACTATATGATCTCTATGATGCATTGTTTGAATACTGCTGCTCGATTCTCCTCTCATGTGAATGTTTTCCTTCCTTTCCTTTTTGTGTGTTATTCTGTAAGTGGCTTACCTCAAGAATGGTATGGCAATTAAAGATTTCTTGTCCTGAGCTTGATAGTGATGGTAGTAAAGGCTGTGCACTGAAGCTTGCTTCGTGTTGACCATATGTAGAATGTTTGGGGGAAAAAAAGCGATTTTTTTTTTTCTTTTTGAGATTGATGGTGATAAGAAAAATTTAAGACACAAAGAAGTGCAGTGCTTGCACGCCGGTGTGCATAAAGCAAGTTGGGCTTTATTTCTGTATTGTTACCACTCTGTTTGTGTAAAAGTTCCCAAGGTCTGTTCCTGTTGTGATTAATTTTTCTGTTGCCTTAGTCATTTACATGAACTGAGGTGCAAGGTAGTTACGTTCGTAGCTCAGTGTTGTTGAAGCTGACTCTGTCTTAAAAATGTTTCAGAAATTTGCTACAGAATATTCATTTATACCAGATAATAATCTATATTTAGCTAGAATATTCCACAGCAGAAGTTTTTAATCTGTGCTTATATCTGGGTAATAAACTCATCAGTTGTCTTTAAACTGGTTAAACAATGTGCTGTCATCTCTCATCATTTTTAATTTTACAGAGCTTATTTATATTCAAGTATTGTGCAATTACAGCATTATAAGACTGAAGTAACTCATTTGAAATCATGATGTAATCAAACTTGAGTCACATTAGAGGAAACATATTTCCCAACAATTTTGGTAGTTTTTAATATTCTGAAATGTATCGATTTAATTCTTGATTTTGTTTTAATTTTAAATAACATCAAAGCCCTAAAAGTGTTTGGAAGCGAAGATTTACTTTGTATTGGGTTTTGATGATGAGCCACAGGTTTTTTTTTACCCTGTGGTACATTGGGACATTATCTACATTTATATAGTATTTAAATATAGAGTGAGTTATGGTTATATATTAATTTATTTTTAATTGTAACTAATTTCTTCTCTTTGATCCTCTTGCTGTGTGGCCTAGAAGTAATACATTTCACAATTTATATGTAGCAACATGTTGAAATGAGTGATGGCAAAAATCATGTTCTCCTATTTGATTTGCCTGTGCCAGGGAGGTGAGGTGTACCCCCAGATGCCAGCTAGTTGTAACATGTTTGAGGTACTTTGTTTTCAATCTTTTCATTTTCCAACAAAATTTAATTAGTCTTTTAACTCCTATATAAAAGAAAATTGTGTTCTTGCTAAAAATAGCTATGGTGCTCATCCCCTTGACTGCATTTTGTTGAGTATTAGGTATCTCTCCTGGCTGTTCTGTATGATGCTTATTTTTAGGGCCTCTATTAATATCTTTAAATATATGATGTAAGAAGACTAAGACAGTGTTAAATTGAAAAACTTAATTATTGTCTTTGTAGATTTCCCTGTTAAATGTAAGTGGAAATCCACACCAGTGTTTAATACAGGAAGTTTTAAAAAGGAGAAGCTGAAGTATGTGACAGTATGTTTGGTTTAAAAAAAAGAATTTAAATGAGGGGAAGGTGTGTGTGACCACTTCCATCATTTGTCTGTTTTGCAGTATTTGGTAATTTATGTAGGAACCTACATGGTCAAAGTAATAGTTACTTCAGCCAACAAATGTCAGTTGACTAAATGGAGAGGTTTCCAAGCAAATGTTCTCCATAATGCTCTCTGCACATGCAGTAGAAAGGTTCCTGTAACTATGGTTATTCTGCACTGTGTCTCCTTGACAGTGTTGCAAAACCTGCAGTCTCTTCGATGATGTGCTCTAGATTTTTCACTGGATCCTGCCATCCTAAAAAATATATATATATAGAGAGAGTGGGGAACTTATTAACTTTTAATTATTTTAAATGAAAGACCTGAAAGTCTTGTTCTTTATTTTTCAGCTACAATTTTAGAATTATAAATTACCTTTCTGATAGTACCACCACTTGCTTGTCTCCTGTACTGCTTGTTTACTGCTTGTGTAATTGTACCTCGTAACTCTTGTAATTGGTTGACAGATAATGAAGATATTTTTTCATTGACTACTTGAAGACTGATGTTGTACATTTTAAGAGTCTGTTATTTCAGCACTGATATGCTTTTTAATTTTATCAGATACTTTTTTCTTTCCCACTTACAGTGCTGCTAGTGACATTTTCATCTCAGAAGTACTTACATCATTTGTGACAGTGATCTTGTGTTAATGCAAGGACAAATAAGTATATACTTGTTAATAAGTTTAGGCTGAAAATTGCAGGTCTTCTGACTATTGGAAGACAGTTGTCCAGGAATAGCTTTCTGAAGAGATTAGCAGTCCAAGAAACCAAGTGATTTTAATATGACCTTCCAGAAAGAATTGTGTCATGGTTGCCAGTAGGAGCAAGGAGCTGGATTCAATTACACTTGGAGGTTCTTTCCAGTCCTGTGCTCCTAATTAATTAGGATTTTGCTATATTCAGCTAATACGTTTTTATTGAACTAGTAAATGTCGATAATATGAGATAGAAAAAATTAATTGAAACTAAAATCCTATTACTATCATGTATAGGAGCTGCTGAAGTAGAGAAAATTTAAAAGTGCAATGATATGAAGACTGAAGCAAGAGTAAAAAGAGGTTTTTACTAGATTTCGTATGTTTTTCCTCCTTACAGGCTGTCACTGTGTCAAAATCTGTTTTGGAGGGGTTTTTTTATATGATGCATTTCGGTAATCTTCTTGTAATCCTATGATAAACTGCTTAGTTTGATGGAGAATGTTAGACATTACTGGTAAAATAGTTGGCCCCTGTGAAATCAGTTTCATTTTATAACATGCTTTCAAAAGATATGCTCTTAACAGCTGTGGAGCTATCCTTGCATTAACCTAATCAACCTCTTGTTGAGAAAGGAGCTATGTCCTGGATTAAATTCTTAAAATCAGGCCGTTAGGAACAATACCAGACAATCTACATGATTACATTAATAGAGTAAACATGTTGATGTTCTTTGATTGTTGTCTTGCTCTGTAGACCTTTTCTGCAATAATTGATCTGGTTATTAGCAGAATTTAAGTCTTGTAGGCAGATAAAACTTTTCTCCTTACTGATTTCTTTCTGGCCTTCTAAGCAGAATAAGTACCTTCCTTAATTTGTAGGACAATTTTGGGCATAAATGTGTCTCATGAGCCTGTAAAAGCCATGTACAGAGGTGTTGAAAGTCCATATTTGAAGTTATTTTATATTCATTAGAATACAGCATGCTCCTAAACTCAGCTTTGATTTTTTTTCTTGCTGAATTTTTTTCAGTCCTTTCATTTCCTTATGCCAAATAGACCTAAAATGAGTATGTCTCCTCGCTATGAAGGAGGGAGCGCTCTCATTCTGAAATGATAGTTGTGGGGGCGGGAGGAGAGTGGTTGTGTCAAGACTCTCTCTTCAAAAACCACAGATAGCTCTAGCAAACTGTTTAAAGTCCTTTTTTTCCCCCCAAATCTTATTTCAAAAACTTGTTTCAAGGAATACTTTTTTTGAAGAAGTCTGCATTTTGAGAGATGCCGACACGTCTCTGTCTGTTCGATACATCAGAGATGCAGTGCAAAAGCCCTGTGCTGTTTTTACACTGCTCGGACTATAGTATTTGGAAAAGAACTGCCCTGTAGCTTGTCCTGCACTGAACGCAAGTCTGGGGACATGGTATGACTGAACCACCTCAGTACAGTCTGGTTTCCTAGACTAAGTTCATAAATTGTATGCCTTGTGCCGTTAGCTTCAGGCAAGCCTTTGTGTTTTACTTGCCCGCTGTAAGGGTGCCTGAAGAGAGTAACTTTGGCCATCATTTGTAGTAGAACCGCAGCATCACTTGTGATAAAGATGCTTGGGCTCTCCTTTGTACAGGCGGGTTTGAAAACTTACAGTGCACTTTGGGTCTTTCAGCGAAACTCAACCTATGTGAGGATTTAACCCTAACTACAGTGTTAAGCCCTTGCTTTCAGCAGTAGAGGTAGTTTGACCTAATTTTAGGTTTATAAGCCCAATGAGTCCAGTCCTAGAGAATCTCAGACTTTATGTAACCCTGATGCTTGGTCTTGTTTGTGGGACTCGGGGAATATGTCTGGTGCTTTTTATAAGCAGCTTGCCTCCGTGTAATGCATAGCTGAGAGAAATCTTGTTCCTAGAGCGAGGCTGGTATCGATGATGACACCAGTGTATGAACAGGAGCTCAACTAAAAATCCATTTTAATTTCAGGCTCCATTAGTGATACAGGCAGAAATCATTATTTGTTAAACAGAAAATAAGAACTGATACATTTTGAACCACTTGTGTTTCAAACCTCAAGTCAGTGTAGTAGAATATAAACATGTTGATTGATCTTTTTTTTTTCTCGTTATCTCTTTAGCCGTTTGAGAAATGAACTGGGAAAAATAACCAGAGTTACTTAAAAATAAGAAAATGTACTGTAGATAAACACTGCAGCATGAGATAGGGGAGGTCAGGGGTGTAGATGGGTTTCATTGTTCAAGATATGCACGTAGTTGCATAATTGTGGTTTCATTTGGAGCTTGAAATAATTATTAATCATCAACTAGGCAGAAATGTTTAAGTGAATAAAATCAGTTCTTTAAAGTTTTTAGTATTACAAGTAATTTATTCCTTGACTAATTGAAGTGGAATCTTCCCGAATCATTTGAGTTGCCTATTTAAAATCAGCATTATCTGCAAGCTTGGTGTAGGTTTCTCTTCTGATGTTTGACTTTTCTGAGAAACATTAATGTATCTTCAGACTCAGCATTTTTTTGATTACAGACAGACTTGTTTAATTTGGAAGGTATAGCATTGGCTTTTCAGGCAGTTGAAATAAAATGAAGGCATCTTATCTGAAGTATTTTTTAAATTATTTTTAAATAACAGAATCCAAAATATTTGAATCCAAACACTTAGACCTAGCAAAAGTACTTAAAATGGGAGCAGTGTTAATGACATAAATACATTTCAGTAAGGTGAGTTACCATGACCCAGTTTTCCATTATATATCCCCATTGTCTTCAAAGAAATCTTTTTTAAGGGAACACTGACCTATCTCTATCTCACTACTTACTGGATTTCAGAACATCTGGTTTTCATTTTATTCCAGTTACTCAGCTTTTCATGAGTTGCTGTGTTCTTGGTACTGAACTCAAATCTGCAAGATACTGAACATTGTGACTGTGATCTAGCAAATTGATTTGGTATGTGCCTAAGAGCAGGTTTATGAAAAGTTCTGTTCTTACATGGAATTACTCACATGGTGAGAGTTAGGAACATGTGGAAGTAATTGCACACAGTCTTCACAGAGCTTTAGGAGATGTGTTGTAATGACTCCAAAGAGCAGAAGTACCCATGCTTTAGACTACCACTGCCGATAAAGTTGGGGTAACATAGGGTGGAGTATGGTTAGTCAGCACCTCCCAAGTAGGTTTTACAACTTCACTTGAGTTACCCTCTTCTGCAGAACAAGTATGCTACCATGTGAGCATGCTAGCTATAGCAATGCCAAATCCACCTCTAGTGAGCTGCAGTCATTTCCGTGTGTCCTGAGTGCGTTTTGCTCAGGTTCCTGTGTAGCAGCGTTATCACAATCAGTTATGGTAGCGTTTACACCCATCGTATGTATTAATTTTCCCTGGTATAGTTTTTATAGCACAATTAAGACCTTTCTCTGAAGACATAGGCATGGGAAACTGGAAACAGGAGAATGCTGTCATGTAATTTTTTTTTTTTTTAAATTGCAAGCAGCTTTTGCATTTGTTTTAGAAGAAAATAATTGCTGTCTTTTTTATGTAGTTCTGCTGTCAAGAATACAGTGTATGGCCTTCTGGGTGTATCAAGCAGTCTTGCTGTCTCACGAATGGCTCTGTAGTTTGTTATGCTTGACTTACAACTGTATATATTTGCATTTTGTAATACCTCTTAAATGTCTTGTGAAGATAATGGGAAGCACGGATGAAACAAACAAGGCAATTATGTTGCTTGCAGCCTTTGAAAACTACATCAGGCCATGCCATGCTTGGCTGGAATGTCAGGAACACAGGAAGTAACATGTAATGACACTCTGTGTGTGGAGGGTGTAATGTACAGAAATCTGTGGGGAACAAGAATAAATCCTTCAGGTGACTGCTGCCTGACAGCTGATATTGCAGTATCATTGCTTTGTCCTTTTGTAGGTCAGATTTTGTCTGTGTTCACCAAAGAAATTGCCTTTTGGAGTTCTTCGAAACAGGGTGATCATGCTATGGGGATATTTTTACCTTTAAGTTTTGGCAGCTCTTATAAGTGCTGAGTGTGTGACTGTTTATAGCAGCTTATGGCTTTATAGCAGCTTAAGCCTGTGGCTTCTGGGTGACGTGCTACCCTACTGTTCATTAACGACAGAAATGAGAAAGTTAAAACTGAGACCAGTAATGAGGACGAAAGGCAGCATTCTCGTGTCACTTGAGCTGTACTGCTGCCCAAAAGCCAGGCAGACACCCCTGCTCATGGCCTCGGAGCTTGCTGCTCAGAGGTCTCTACTTCTTGCATAGTCCAGATGTCGCGAAGATAATGTGTCACTGTGACACTGGGTTGAAGTCAGCTGCAGCAATGCAACCCCTGCACGGCACCCAGTCACAGGGGTTTTTTCTGACACTTTTAGACGTTTTGTGACACTAACACTGGCAACGCTAGCACACACTGGTGATATGATTAATAGTAAGAACATAAAGGAGAGATGGTGAATGATCTAAGATTACAACTGGAGTGTGTTATTGTGCTATTCCCATCTTCTCTAATTAATAGATAAGCAAGCAGAACAGGCAACACTGTCAGCAGAACCTCAAGATTAAGCTTTTGTCTAACTCTTCATATTCTTTGTGAGTGTCAGTCAGTTGTAAAGTTACAGTGGGCGGTAATGAAAGTAGAACATGACATTTCTTTCCCCAACTAAATAATCTGACCTTTTGAATCACTCTGCTTTAAAACTGCAGAGTATTTGGAGAGTAAACTGTTTCCCCCACCCCCACCTTTCACTTTTCCATGCAACTGATGGAGGTGGAAGGGACCTCTGGAAGCCATTTGGCCTGGCCCCCTGCTCAAAGCAGGGCCAAGCTTGAACATAGGTCAGCCCTGAAGTTTGGTCAGTGTGCTCAAGGTCGAGTCTGGTTGGAGTTGGAATATCCCCAGATTTCACAGCTTCTCTGGGCAACACAGCGTCACTGTTCCGGTGTTTTTCCTAATACCTAGCTGGAATTTCCCTCGTTGCAGTTTGTGCATGCCTTACACTGTTGTACTCCTTGGCTGCTGGACACTGACCCAATCGCATCCGACTGCTTCTCGTTCAATAAAAGGAGGCTGGTGGTGTGGGTTACTGGTGGTACCATGGGCTGAGCTGGAGAGGGTAGTTCTGGAAACAATGCAGTGCTGCTGTTGGATAACATGGAACAAGTTCACGTGTTTCAATGCCGTGTGGTGCCTGTGTCCTTGGGTGGAATGAAAAAACACTGGGCCTAGTCTTGAGGAAATCATTTGCATGAGGTGTCCGGAGTGCGTGGTTGGGATATTTATTGCCTCTACAGACCTGGATATATAGTCAAGCAAATAACCAGTATTATTTCCTGGATGGCGTGCCTGGGGAAAAAAAAAAAAATCAGTCAGGTAATTGTAGTTGGGGCCTACAAGGAAGCTGGGGGGGGGACTTTTTGCAAGGGCCTGTAGTGACAGGACAAGGGGTAATGGGTTTAAATTGAAAGTGGGGAGGTTTAGATTGGACGTCAGGAAGAAATTCTTCACGGAGAGGGTGGTGAGGCACTGGCACAGGTTGCCCAGAGAAGCTGTGGATGCCCCATCCCTGGGAGTGTCCAAGGCCAGGCTGGATGAGGCTTGGAGCAACCTGGGCTATGGAAGGTGTCCCTGCCCATGGCAGGGGGGGTGGAACTGGATGATCTTTAAGGTCCCTTCCAACCCAAACCACTCTGTGATTCTAGGTAATGTGTGTTAGTCCTAATGGACTACACGTACCTCTTTAGCTACAGAAACAAATTTAAGAGTTCATGTGGATTCCTCATGGCTCTTCTGTTTCCTTTACATGGTGTTTTGATCATTCTTTTCTTATAGAGGCATTATTCTTGTATTATTACTCTTTGTACTAAATGCTGGGTAATTTTTCTGTAACTCTGATTTTCTAGTTGCAGAAATTGGGAATGGTCTTGTCAATAAAACAGAGTTGTAGTTTGCTTGTAAACTCCTCTGGCTTCAAGCTGTGCCTTGTATCTCCTGTGAGCTGAGACTTGCCCTGTAGCTTAAACATGGGTATGAGACACCGTTCTGGGGTTCATGTCCCATGTGCTTCCCCATCACCACACGGCTTCTGTTGCATTATTAGTCAGTCTCAAGGAAGAATCAGAGTTGTTGGGGTTTTTTTGATGTTGGCCTTGTGATCAAAATTTACAGGATTGTCGAGAAGAACATGACATCATTAGGTCACTTGTTTCTAATAGATATTAAGCAGTGTGGTTTAACTAGAAATATTTTTCATATATAAAAAAGAAATCTAGCAGATAGCATAAGCAAACTGTTAAAAATCATCAGGACTTTTATAAAGCTGTCAAACTCCTGGTTTATCTTGAATTTCATTATCTGAAAATTTTAGGCAAAAGATTTATTAAATCTGTGGTCTTTCTCTATTATATCCCTGAGGTAGTGTGCTGGTAGTGTTTCATTTTACATTAGCTGAAATGATTTCCTATGAAATAAAGAATATTATAACAGGTATATTGAGCCAGGCCGGAGGTTAAGGTTGCTGTTTCAGTAAAAATACTGTCTAGGCTCTGTAAGATGCTTTTCAGCTGCACCCTAATTTCTCAAAACTGCTTCTACACACAGCGTTTCTCAGTGTGTTATGAAAACATTCCCTCTTAGCTGTTTACTCATACGCTAGATTTCAGAGTGCAAAAGTCCTTGCTGTCCACGTTGCAATTTCTCTCTTACAGTGCCTGAGCTGTAGAAGACAAACGAGCTAGCTCCTCATAAGTTAGATGACTCATGGCTCAGTATTTGGGTTCAAAATCCTTAGAGACGCTGGTTTTGGTGGAGCCGTTAAAAATTCAGGTTTATGAATTTATTTGGTCATCTTTTTTGCTTCAAGAAATGTCAGGATTTGCAGCTGAGATTTGAGCACAAGATCAGAATTTTTTGTTTGTTTGTTTCTTGGATATGTATCAAGATTTCGATAAATTCGCTTGTCTCCCCTCTGGGTTTTTCTAAATAGCTTCGTTGCTACTACTCATCTGACTTTCACATTGCCCAGTGTCAGTGGGGATTTTTGATGTCCTAAGTAATCAATATTGACTGCATTTGCAAGATTATTTTGTTAATGAATTAGATGCACATTCCTTCCATCTCTTGAACACAAACTTGGAGCAATACATTGAAGCTGAAATTAGAAATTGCAAGTAATGAAACTGTTGTTCACATTTTCCAGGGAGGGAAGGTACTTAATTTATATTTTCTTTTGTTTTAATGGTTAAAAAGCTGTCTGTGATTAAAAGTTTATTTTTTTAACTCAAAATGCCACTGAATCTTCCCTTGGGAAAATGAAATGCTTCTCTCCTGTTTTGCCCAGCCCTTTGAAGTTTCCTTGTCAAGGAACGCATGTATATTGCCCAAATTACCCCTAACTATCACGCTGACTTGAAGTCAAGACAGCGTGAAGGGGCCATCCTCATTGTCTTGCATGGTCTGTGACCCTTATGTCAGTATCTGCAGATAACGTGCTGTTATTTTCAGTGCAGAGAGATGGTCTTTCTCATGCGCAGCTTTTTCTTTTCTTATTTCCATTTATGGAAGGTTAGCACCAATTGTTTTCTTCCCTGCTTTGGGCAGAAATCATTCCATCTTGTGTCCAGTGGTTTGTGTATTACTGTTTGGGAAATTCTGGTGTATTATTCCACTTACATATTATATACTTAAAATGATATAATATCAATATTTATTAATAACAATTTAATTATTAACTTAGATGTAAATTATTATTTACTAACCAGCAATAATGTATGAGCTATTCAGTGATCAGTCTGCCAACTCGCTGTTGGTTGGTCTTTCTTTTAGTACATTCAAACTAACCTTTGTAGGAACAATTGGTAGTGAAGCAGTGCTTGGCTGATGACTTTGTCCGTGGGTGTGCATGTCTCCTGTCCTTCTGGTTCTGCCCTTTCCATTTTATAACATATAAGCAACCCTAGATACAAATTATTTAAAAAAAAAAAAATCATGGTGCTGTGGCTTCTTCTGTTGTCTGCAGCAATAACCTTTCAGTCTGCTGCTGAGTAAATAGGTCAGAAAGCCTGCCTCTCTTGGTTTCATTTTTGAAAATAGAAATCGGAGAAAACCAGTGTTCTTAAGTAAAATAGATGCTGTAACGATCTGTGTGACTACTGGAAATGTGGTTGAAGTTAGTATTGGAATTAGGCGTTCTAAACACATCCACAGAATTTTGGCAAAGTGGTGTGCATGTTTGTCAGCGTGGTTTTACTGCGTATTGATTGTGACCAAACTGCGTTGTATGAATCACAAAAGGGTTATTTATCGTGGAGTACAAATACTTCTCAATATTAAAAATACAAATATTCTGAAACTGTATCTTCTTGGTTCGTATTATATTGAGCTAAAAGCCTTGGGAGAGATATTTCTAGAAAATTCACATTACTGATTTTCAGATATGGACATGCTTGCTGTTCACTTACAGCTCTCTTTAATGACAAACACTACTTAGAAATGGCTTAATTGGATTGTCTGCTTAATAGCATTAGGATTGTAGTGCTGGTTTAGCTGAGCACTAATGGTCCTCTGCTGGTTAAGAGATCAGTAAAGCAGCCAAATGGAAAGAGAAACTTCGGGTTTTAGATAAGTCTTTGCTCCTCAGGGTACTGCTGCCCTTAAAAGGAGGGGGGCTGTTGAAGAAAATGCTTAAGATATTACCTATATTGTTTGAATAAATTTAGTCAGAATGCTGTGTTATTCCTTTTTTACTGGTTCAACAACCGTACACATTTCCATTTCTGGTCGACCCTGTCATTTGGCATAGAGAGCAGCACCAGGAGGGATTTTATGGTTCTGTTTGCAGTCGTGGTCCTACAGCTGTAAAAAGGGATCTGTGACAGTTACAAACCCCTGGGACCTGGACAAAGTAACTTCTTGTTGCTCTTTGACACTTCTAACAAGTAATTTCTGGAAATGCAAATTTGTCATAATTTGGTATTCCAAGTGCTCTAAGTTCTCACGTGTTGAGAGAAGAATTGGTAGAAATAAAGAAATTGCTCGGTGTCATAGAGGAGTGAAGGAATAAATCAAAGTGGTAGGCCACGGCGTGTAGATGTTTTTTTGTTGAGCAAAAAAGACTATGGGTTGAGTTTGTGTAGGTGGTTTTGTTTAATATTTCTTCCAGCCTTTCAAGAAGTTGTTGCACATTTATGTCTGGTTTCACGTTTGCTCTGTCTACAGACTTTGTTGGTAATGCGCTTTAATAGGGTTAGAGAAGACTACATGGAATGATAAAATACTCTTTTGTCAGAAGTATACTACATATTTAACAAAACTTCAAGAAGCAGATGGCTAATTAGGTGGTTTGGTGACGCTAGGCTGATCACATGTTCTAGCTCTAAATAAAAATGTAACAAAACTCCATTTGAATATTTTAAACAGACTTACATAATGTTTTCTAGTTAGGATTAAGTAAAGCGAGTACTGTTGGGATTGTCCATAGTAATGTGAAAGGCAAAATTAGTATTTTGCTTCCTCTTGCATCAGCTTTATCTGGTGGTGACTGTGATTCTCTTTCTTGAGGCCACGCAAACTAGATGGGGTACTGTGGTTGTCATTTCAGGCTGTGCAATTTTTCAAAACCACATCCAAAATGGCATTAGGGAAATACTAACCATAAATGGAAAACTTAGTTATTTAATAACATTTCAATCTGATGAAATTCTAAGGCCTTCCATCATTAGAATGACTTCATTTTGTATGGTGTCTTTCCAGCTCTATGTCAAGCTGTTGTCACAGTTAAAGACAGGAAAAGAAAATACTGCAAGAAAACTGTGAATAAAAATATACTTAGATATAAAACTACTCAGGGAGGGAAAAGAAGGGATTACTGAAGTGTTTGAAATTCTGTTTTGAAAGTGAAGTGCATAGGTGACAGTTCACTGTGGAAATTTAGGAGAGTGAGTTATTTCTCAATGGTGTGTTGTGGGAAAGGTGAAGACAGTATTGTGTAAGAGATGTGTACAAATGGGAAGAAAGAAAATCCAGTCACACAGATTGGGAAGGGTTTGAAAAGTAACAGAGGGCAGCTTTGTGATCAGATCTGGGAATGGAGATGATGTTCAGCTCTTACAGTCTTGCTTTTCTGAAGAATTTTTTCCCAGAAAGTGATCGTGTGACGTTGTACCATATACGACTGTTTGGATTAACTGCTATTGTATTTGTCAAACAAGTGAAACTGAGAACACTTCCTACACAGTGTCGTGTACTGCATATGTAGTTCTTTGTGGAGGCCAGAATTTGGAAACATTTTTCTCATCTATGTAGTCTGCAGAAATCAGCAAATCTTTCTCCTCCTTGGCCTGATGGTGCCATCTCTTTTTCAAGTCTCAGACTTGATAACCTAAATGAAAGTGTTGATTTGCATTGTTTCCAGTCTGTCTAAAGGCAAAAATATCAAATACTTAGTGCTATCTCTGTGCTTTTCAGCTTGCTGCAGAGTTTTTAAAGGCTTTTTACAAGTTTAAACAAGATTACGACTTCTAAAATGACCTCAGAGCAAAACCCAGTTACTGTCTACTTGCAGTCCAGTTACTTGTCTGCTTCTCGACACATTTTCTTTTTGCGAGTTCCAGTCCCAAAAGAAATGAACACTGTTGGCAGACAAATTAGTGCTGTATTAACGTTTTGTTTTTATTTGAAGCAATCTATCCGGACAGGGTCAGGCGTGTTATTTGCAGTAACCTCTCAGCCTTGCTTTTTGGTGCCAGATGACTAAACGTGGCGGCTGCCATAACGTACAGCGTGGCACGGCTCTTCGGAATGGAGAAGAGGAGGAGAAGGTATTTGCCTATCTCGTTTAATTGATTTCCTCTCTCCTTCTCCAACAAGCTGTCAAATTTGATTGTTTGCCCCAGTTTTCTTTGTCATATGTAGGGATAGTGGGTTGGTTGTTCAAAGCTGGCAGGAATCATCAGATATTCTGCCAGTAAGGAGAATTCAGATGCGATAGAGATCTTGGGAGAAGCAGTAGGATTCATGCAGTGAGTTACATTTACAGGGCTATCACCACTGCGGTACCTGAACACTGAAGAACTTGTGTTCCCATACAAAACTTACTATTCTTCATATATGTTGAGCTACTTCACTTCTGGTTCTCTAATTGCTTGACTTTGATTTTAGCTGTCATCTAGGAATGACTGAAATAAATGCCCTTACCATGTGAAGAGACTCTTGTATCCTAATGTTATATGAACTCAACGCTGGTATTTTTGCAGAAGCGAACAGATTGGAGTTAGAGGAATAACGTGAGTCCATACAAACCACACAAGATTTGCTCACTACTCATTCCTATTTGTTCCTGCTACCTTGGAAACAAAGGATGGCATGACAACAAAAGCAGTTCAGGAAGAAAGGTTAAGCCTCGCAGATATTCAAACTGTATTCTTGTGGCGAAACTCTTGTGTGCTATTTCAGAATGGAGTATCAAGTTTTGATATATGTGAGTAAGAATTATGTGTTTGAACTTGGTCTTTGATTGAAATCAAGACTGATAACTGAAAGATACCTAAAAAATGTCATCTTAATGTAACAACATTTTATGAAGGTTAAATTTTTAAGAATAGAAGAAAATGTCTTGGGTCTATCTGCAGCTAAATTGATTTTTAGTCTGAGCCATTCAAGTCTTTTGGAGAAATTTTTGGTCAGAAGTTTTCTAAAACATGCCAGTAGGGTTTCTTGTACACATGGAATTAAAGGTAGGGACCATAAAAACTTGGTTTTCCATGTACAGCAATGCTCTTAATTTGCTGCAGTTTCCTTAGCCCTGCAGTGCTCCATAGCTCAGCGTGGTAGAGCAGTGAGTGTACCACAGGGCTCATGCGTCATCTCCGAAAGGTTCTGTTCCTTCTGTGTCCTGATGGATCTTCTGCCTGAAGCTGGGGACAGAAACCCAAATCATACTACCCCACCCAAGAGCAACACCATTCATGTTCTAAGTGTGATTACTTTATTATTATTACTTTATTTTTTACTTATACTGTTCCCTTTTTTGGTTTTTGGATATCTGTTCTGCAGCTGACTGTCTTGATTTCCCCAATAACACAGTTTAGCCAGGATGAAGATATTAAAGGCAAATGTCAAAACATGTCAAAAATAGCACGCTTGAACTCACATTCAATATGAGTTATCTGTAGAAGGGTAACAATGTAGTAGTTCAGAACAATGTAATTTTAAAAGTTTGTTTTAGTAAGAAACTAACCTACGTAGGTGTAAGTTCTCGAATCATTAATACTGTGTTTTGCTGTTTAGTTACGTCATTCAAAGGCTGCGCCAAGAAGGAGAGAAAGAAGGTGTTTATTTTCCAAATAAACACTTAGGGTGAAGGTCTCTATTCATGCTGAGGCAGCAGTGAGGTGAACAAAGTGTTTGCTTCCCTTTTCAGTTCATCTTCAAGAAGGGCTTTTTTCAGTTGGTTAGACTCTTTCAGTTCAGTCACCTAGCAACTTCTGAGGGCCTTTGATTCAAACATCAATATGTAAATACAAAACCAGTAAGAAGACAAGGGTCCTCAGAAAAACTAAACTGAAAAACGATGTCTCGAAGTCAGCTGCTACAACGCAGTGACAAGGCATCAGAATGATACTTTAATTCTTAAATACACATTGCCAATAAGGACAACAATTTTTAAGATTTTTTTGTAAAGCCATTTGCAACTACCGTGGTATTAAATGGAAATTGGGAATGCAGATGTTATATAATCTCTTCCATATGTCCACATTTTTTGCTGAATTAAGATAATCTGATACCAAAATACATCTTTAAACTACTTAATCCAAGCTAGAAAAACTTTCCAGCAAGAAGTCTTCCATGTTTTCTGAAGCACTTGCATTAGTTTGATGCCAGTTTTAACAACTACATCTTCATACTCAAAGAAGCTTTTCTGCAACTGTCAAAGGCGTTTGCCTGTTTCGTGCCACACAGCCATGAGGTGCTATAGTTCAGCAGATAAGATGTATTGTGAGTTAGTATTAGCAAATCTTAACCTATATTAAGAAAAATATTCAAAGGGGAAAAATGAGGCACAGAGTGTTGAAAGTTAAAGTTAAAAATTCTACGAACTATGATGGTGCATAGTTCTTAGGGCTTCTAAGATAGAGTTCTTATCTTGGAACTGTCACGTGCTGCATTCCACCAGTATTAGTTCATTTTAAAAATCAGGCATGAGCATCACTTATTATTTTAAACACAGTAAATGTCTATCCTGTCCACTTGGCCATGTTTCAGAACACTTGAATGTTACTTCTCTGAAATATAATGGAAAAGGGCATTTGTTATCGTCTTAATATAAATTTGAAGCCTCAAATTGCTTAAGAAAATGAGGCGAAGTTTTATTTAAGTCCTCCAGTTTGTGTCAAGGCATTTCTCATAAAAGGGATTTCCCGTGCAAGAAGCTGCTTTTTGTTTTTCATGGTTGTACCTGTCACAGCAGCTTGGCGTGTTACACTGAACTAATGATGAAAATGGCATGCTGCTGGAATCTGTCTGCTCTGCTCAGCAGAAATGTCTAGTGCTTCAAATGCTTTTGGTTTAAAATTAAACCTGCATGCACAGTCTTCTGCACTGGAGTAAGTGTTAAACTGTGGTTTTTGTTCCCCTACTGCCAACTCTACAAAACCACAGTTGGGAGAGATGACTGTAGCTTCATCCTCCTAACTAGCAGAATTCACTTATATTTTAGAAACACCTTAGTAACTTCCTCTGTGAAGTGATGACATTGTAGCCAGGAGTAAAAAAATGCTTAAAATGTCCCTTAGTAAAACTTAATGTCTCTGTTCCCCACGAGTCACTGAAGTGTTTTATGTATTTATTAGTGAAAGGGAGAAACCTCAAGACTCGTTTTGGTCTCTTCTCCCCAGTACTGAACATCGTCACACCATAAAAATCCTTTGGTTATTTTCACCTTTTAAGTCCTTCTTTTCTTACTGAAGTATTGAAACAGGTATCACAAGTATGAAATGTTTGAAACTTCTTTATAGTGGTGTTTAGAACGAGTTTATTACTGGAAAAAATGCAGTATGCTCATGATAAATGTCCATTTAACAATCTATATTGGAAATTGGGGACTGGCTAAAAAGGGGATAAAATTAGTCATTCATATAACTGTATTTTAACAAAAAAAATTGTGTTGTATGTACTTCACAGCGCTTACCATTATGATTGTTTTGTTAAAATGCTTTAAAATAAGTGTTTTTAAATATAATGTGAGGCGTAAACCCAGAATACCTTGAAAACTTCTTTACTATGTAGCACCAAGAATCTGGCAGTAACATGTGCTGCTTGGAAACTCCTTGCTGCCTGACATTTAACTGCAGTGGATGAAAATTTTGCATCCATAGATCCGTAGCAGGATAGAGCTGTCAGCAGAAATCTTTATTGAATTGTATTTGTGACAAGATTGAGACTGGCACATTAAAACGGTATGAATCAACTCCTTCAGAAACCACAAGGAAGTCATCTTCTGTTTCACTTACAGACTTCTAGTTGTTTATATTTTCTCTGGATCATTCTTAAGACTGAATTATTACAGCAGAAAATTAAGTTCAGAGGTTTTCCTAACTGTTTCAGGGTTCAGCTTAGGAAGCCAGATGCTCTTCAACAGATGAGGAAATTATCGAACAATATAGATATGCTCTTAGATATAGAACATCCTCTGGTGTAATCCTTTTGTAGATATGAAGGGAACTGTGATCAGCCACACCAAGAAAGGATTTGCTGCCTTAGTGTTAAATACTCCTTCAACACTGTAAGTGAGAAAATACAAACATGAAGAGCCAAAGGGTTGTAGTCATCATACATTTACAGAAAATTACTTAAACGAGTGTGGAAGAGTATTATTCATTACGGGACTTGGGTGAGGGAAAATATACAACTATATAATCTGCAGTAAAATTCTTTTTCAGGCTGTCAAAGGCCATGAATGAAACATTCATACTATCAATGAACATGTTGTCTCTGAAGACTGTCATGTTTTGAGCAGAGTAAAAATAGTAATTGAGAGAATGGAAAAGAGTATTAAGTCTATTAAGTGAAGGAACAAAAATTTCATTTTACAAAGCCTGGTTTATTTCAAGGTTTTAGTATAATACAGCTTTGGGATATTGTTTCATGCCATGTTCTGTGTGCATGGATGTGCTAGAATGGGCCCATGAAATCCTAAAATGCCATCTCTGGGTCAAAGGTCTGGAGAATATTTTGGCAGCAAAGTTATGCTGCTCCCACAGAAAGCACAGAGGGACATTAATTTCTGCTGTGAATTCCTGCGCTTTAAGTCAAGGTGAACTATCCATCCCTCCTGGGCGACACAGGATACTCCGTCCCAGTGTTGCCCAGGCTGCTACGTTACAGTCTTTCTCCTTTAGTTTGGAAACCTGGGAGATGTTTTGAAAGTCTTCAGTTTTCAATTACTGTTTCTGCTGGGCATTACACCGAGAAGGGATTGAGATAAAAGGGGTTAACATTGCAAACCGATGATCTCTTTTGATTGAAAAACGTATTATTCAAACTGGAAATTCCATGGAGATAAACATATCCTGTAGGAACCCCATGGCACACAGTGTACACTGTACCTCTATTACATTCTTGATACAAATGATACATTAATAGTTTAAATGATTAAAAAAAACTTCATTAGCAGGAAGTAATCAGTGAAATGCATCCTCGCTTAAATCTGCTAAATCTACTAATACTTTTTGGCTTTTAGTGCTCACTGACGCAGCAGTGTAAATTTGATGCAGCATGCAGTCCAAAAGCTTCTTAGTCTCTCTTAATCTTAAAATCATGAGATGATGCATCTACCCAATGTGTTGCTTCGTTTGAGGGACAGGTTCCTTGCTACGATTGAAGACCTCTCACAGAAACAAGATTCTCAAGATTTTTCACCTTGAGACTCAAATTCTTTACTGGTTAATCTAACAATTGCCTTGCTAACCTGTGTAGTGGCTGGCTACATCTAAGCATGTGG
This sequence comes from Eurypyga helias, assembly GCF_000690775.1. Lineage (NCBI taxonomy): Eukaryota > Metazoa > Chordata > Aves > Eurypygiformes > Eurypygidae > Eurypyga > Eurypyga helias. The sequence goes on from NW_010260872.1 coordinate 37,419, forward strand.
TGAGCCATACAGAGAAAATATGTTAATTCTCCACTTGAAAATGAGAATAGCAGCAGTTACGCCACAACCTCTGGCTCCGTTTTATGTTCATCTTGTCGTTTCTGTGCAAAGCATGCTGTGAGAGTACAGCCTGTTTGTAAACTCGGAAATTTACAGGCAGTTTGTGAAGTTGGACACATCTGAAAATTAGTAAGCTCTTCCTTAACACAGTGTTAAATGCTGATAAATATATATGTAAATTGAATTTATCCTTTTTGTTCTACCCTTGTGTATTGTAAAAGGTAACAAGATGAGTAGAGAGCAGCCACTACCATGGCTAGTAGCCAAAAGCCCCAAAAAGAAAGAAACCTTGAAAACACACATTTAAATGGACAGAGGTTTCCTGTGGATCATGTTAAGTGTTCCATGTAACTCAGTCTCAGAAAGCATAGAGCGTAACTGCTTTTCATTAAATTCAGTGCTTTCAGCTAGAAAACTTAATGATGAAGGTTGCAGCCAGGAAAAGTTAGAGTGTATTTTCCCCATCAGATGGAAAAGAGGCAATTAAGACATCTTCTAGGTCAATGAATGAGTCTAGACGCACTGAGAGTCACTAGGGAATTTGCATCTATTCTTCCAGCTTGAATAATACATCCAGAAATTGGTCCAAAAGGGAAGGAATGAACTGAAAATTATGAAAGTCAGCGTGCTCTATTTATAGGGGCCTTTGGTTTGACTGTCCTTACACACATGCTGCTTGGAATGAGACATAAAAGTTGACATGATCAAATGACGAAGCACTCGCTATGTAGGAGGGCAGCACTTAGGCACGGGAATAAAGATAAAACAGTTTTTAACCTGAAATCCCTAGGAAAGAAATCTTCAGTAAGTGTCCTACTAATGGAAATCAGAAGGCACGAGGCAAGGCATTAGTTCTCGTTTGGTCACACTAGCCCAGGGAGTTGTCATTGCTGGATGGTGTGCTCAGGCAGACGAGCCAGATGCACCAGCTTCAGCCAAGCAGCACTAGCTGGCTCTAAGCACAATGCATATACATGTTATCCTATTAATTTAAACCTTATTTTACTTTAGCCAACATATAGGATGAGATTAATCTGTTCACATTTAAATGCCAATGTTGTAAATTTTAAACTGAGAGATGTCTTGGATCCCTTTATATCCTATGGAGAGAAATGGATTCTCCTCAGATGCGATTAATCCCATCCTAAAGCTTTTTTTTTTTTTTAAGAGTAGTATCCATCTTTTCTAATGGGGGACCTCTCCACACAATGCAGGCAATGGCCATCAGGATGTGATAAAGCACTTCTTTTAAAAGCGCCTGCTTCCCTCCGTTGGTTATAAAGCGATGAGCTCCAACAGATATGATCTCTGTAAACCTCTAAACATGTAGATGAGAGAACTCCCACTGGTGGTCACTTATAAATTGGTATTCAGGAAACCCAAGACAATCCCCCCTCCCCCTGTAGCTTGAATCATAGTGCTTTGGTCAGGAAAAAGGATAGAATTCATATTTGCAAAGAAAAGTCAACTGTAAACCAGGAGAGAAGCCAAGTTGTGTCGCTCAGCAGAAGCTGAGACCTGGATTTACGTTTTAACAATAGTTAAACTTACCTTAATAATAGTTAAATTACCCTAACAGGTAGGAGAGCTCTGCTGGCTTCCTATTTGGAAGAAGCCAGGGGGGTATGAACATGGATGTAAGCACTAGGCAAAGGAAGCCGTCATGTGGACAGGGATGCTTTTTCCTTCTAAAGCAGAATGGACTTTATGGTAAATTCATCACGAACAGAACGATCAACGTGTGCAGCGTTACTGGAAGTAGAATTGAAATGGGCAAAGTATGGCTGAGGAGGGGAGTCATTAGCTGGAAAGGCTGAAATACATTTGAGTATGCTGAGGTTTTAATAATTCTTGTATGAAATTGAATAACTACCCTGAGGTAGGAATAATTTTCCACATTAAAAAGATGGTATGGGGTTTCATTCTTCTCTTCTTTTACCATAGGGCGTTTTTAAAACCATTTAACAAAGCCTCACATGTAAGGTCCTGAAATGATGAGGCAAACGTAAATCACGGGAGGCCAATTTGTATTGTAAAAAACTCCTGAAAACACGCTAAAATATGCATCATTAAATCCGAACAGCGTGTGCCAGGTACTGTCAAAACACTGCAAGTGTGATGGAAGTTCGTCAGGTTTTGGTTGCATCTAACTCAAAAAAATTGAGCTAGTTAATGGAAAAAATAGGCCGCTACAAACTTAATCTCTTACTTATTTTCTTATATTTCTGTGGGGCTTACACTGAATGGTGTATTACAAATGCTGTTACACGTGAAGAGCCGGTATTGTGATCCACGTAGGTTTTTATGGAGGTGTAGGTCTGGCCCTTGGAATGAAAAAGCGTTCTTTTCTGTCAGTTACCGTTCTAGTGAATTCCCATACCTGGTTTGTCACTCATCAGTAGATAGCAGCCTCCTTTTTGGCCTCTGTGAGGCTAGCTGATTCACTGTCTTTCGGGGGGGCAGAACCACAGCGTGCAGTGTCTTATTTCTGAACCCCGTTAGTCTAATCAATAATCTGTTACACTCTGCGTGTTCAACGTCTTTTGTGTTTACCAACTCTGTTAATAGCGACACCAAATTAATTGTGATGCAGCTGTATTTAACAGTCTGGTTGAAAGATAATCCATCTTTGCTGTTGGGATTTTGGGAGTAGTGCCTCTGATGCAGTGTTCTGGTGTAGGGGGCATCTCCGCAGTCCAGGCAGTGATGGTTTCTCAGTTAGCAGACACGTTCTCACCTTTGAGTATGTGCCCTGTTCTGTGGACGGGCTTTCCTTACTGCACTAAACGTTATGCCTGAGTGCTGGGATGAATGTCTCCTGCAACCTGTATAAGAACTTGAAGTTGTTACAAACATCTCACCAGTAAAATAGCTTATTTTTCAGTCTTATTCATGACAGCACAAGTCAAATTGTGGAAGAACTGAAGGAGAGCTGAATAACAGATTCAGCCAGAATTTCATGGTAATGTAGTATGTTCTTATTAGATTAAAATATTAAAACAAAACACATCCCCACCACATAAAAAAACCCTCAGAGATTTGCATATTAATGGTTACTTGGAGCTTCCATTGAAGCAGATACAGTTTTAGCAGATTGACTTAAATGCCAGTTGGGTAATAGAGGAAGAAGAGAAGCTGTAATCTTTTTTTTCTTCAGAGCAGGGAGTCATTTAAAGCTGAAATATGACTAATTACCACAATTGAACTTGTGAAACCCCTTGCATGTGTTAATAGTTTTACTGCGTTAATGTCTCTGTGAATGGATCTGAAAGCCAAACCAAAAAAAAAAACCTTTGTGTACTTTTAAGACATAAATATGAACTTTCGTTTTCCCTCACAAACAAATAAAAATGCATGAAATACAAATTTATACTATGTAGCAAGAGTTTACTGTTTTTTGTGGCTTTTCTGCAAAAACATAAAGCAGCTGAAATAATATCTTTAAAAAAAATCTGATTTACAGGAATAAGAAAGTTCTGGGATGATTCCATTATGCAGCAGGGAAATTAACTGTGAATTCCTGATTAGAGTAATACCTGGTATTACTATTATTAGTACTAGTATTGTTAGCCGTTGCTTAGCAGAAGCGTGTCCGCGAAGGAAATGTAAAAACCCCTCTTTATTCTGCAGTTGTACTGCAAGGCAGCACAGAGTAGGAAACAAATATCAAGGCATTGAAATAAAGAAACTGGGGCACTGTCCTCAGCAACTTCACTGCACATTTTAAAAATAATAGAACACATTTTTTTCCTGTTCTTTTATTTTTTTGTTACTGATCTTCAATTTGTTCCAAATTCTGAGTCACTTTCATAAATCTGTTTATAACGAGTTTTATCCAGTCAGTGAGTTCCAGAACAAATACATCCGTTGGTTTTTCAGCTATAGAAATTTTCAGCAGTCACATCCCATGTAACTCAGGCAGCCTCTGTTTATTTTTCTTAGAGTTTAACAATATTTCAAAACATAGTTTTTGGCTTTAGAGGTATATAATGCTAAAGTAAAGGAGTACCACAAAGTGGTAGGGGTTGGATGTCCCTTGGAGATCACCTAGCCCCCGTCCCCTGGCAAAGAAACTTCACCTGCAGCAGGTTGGACAGGAACACATCCAAGCGGGTTCTGAGTATCTCCAGAGGAGACTCCACCGTGGATGGTTGGGAAAATGTGACAAACCCTGAACCAGGACTGTTCCTGTCTGTTCTCCCTTGTGAAGGTGCTGAGCCTTTGCTGGTGAGGTCTCTGGTCCTGTTAACAACCCAGAGAGCAGTACCGTGGTCCTGCCCTGGAGCTGTGGTTCATGCTGTTGCCTGGCTAATTGTCAGCACAGCAGTCTCTCTTGTGCACTAACGTGGGGTTTTGGTACATCAGTGTAGAAGCACTAGTAACATGCCAAGGAATCCTTGTGCCCACTCAGCTGATGAGTGCCAGCGGAGTGAAGGGTCTGGTCTGGGGCAGGAACAAGCAGCTGGGGAGCGGGGCAGGTACCAGAAACGTTTCTTTAAGCGGTGATGCTGGTTTCTGCCTGTGGGAAGTAGATATGAAACTCCAGACTGATGTTCCTTTCTTTAGTAGAGAACTTGGCACATTCAGGTGGTTGAGCTTGCTTTCTGCCCATGGAGCACAGCCAGCCTGTGTCACAGGAGGATTCTTGCTGCGCTGGAACTGTAGACTTATGCTGTTGTAGGTTTGCCCTCCAATTTGGAGGGATGTTTTTACCCAGACTAGTGAAGGAACCAGTTTTCCAAAGAACCTTTTTATGAAAGGATTCTAGCTGGAGTGTTTTGTGACCTCTTTACATTCTCTCGCTCTCTCCTGGCTGTTTGCCTGAGATGCAGTTTAGTCCCATTTTAACGTTCTGCACTGAATTTATGAATGCCATATTTGCAAATTAATCATGACAGCTCTAAAGCAAAGTTCCTGCCACACTGAAAATTCACGCTGCATCCAGGTATTAATGGAAGTTTGATTTCTTATATAGTAGTTTGTTGGTGTATGATACCATTCTGTATGTGGGATGCACTTTTTCAAACTTCAGAGCCTGAAATTAGCTCTTCGTTTATTGTACCACTTCAGCATAATTCGTGTAGAATTCATCTGTTTGCATGCCAGTTGGAATCTACTGGAATTTGTTATTTTCCATCCACTTCTGTAACAGTTTGACATTGTTAACAGAGAGAACATGCAGTTTTGTATAAATCACTTGCTTTCATAAAGTTCTACTGCATTATTTTACACAATTTATGAAGGATTTAAGCACCCTGCAGTGTGCAGCATTAAAAGGCATAAAATTATTGAAAATAAAATTTTTTTTTTGCTTAAATAATGAAATATTCACAATCAGAGATATTAAACACCATTTAAGAAGTGTGGGTTAGATGTAATGATTGAGCTGATTATGTAAAAGGGCATTGTTCAGGCTATTGATTATAAGGATTTAAATCCAAATTTTGCAAGACTAAGTGATGGGGGTTTTTAAATCATGTTCCAAACTAGCTGTGGAATAATCTTTGTTACTAAACTGAGGCCTAAGGAGAACCATTGCCAAGTACAGAGGTTGATCCAGTTGAACTCAGACGTTCAACGGCCAATGCTGAATGTCCAAATTATGCGACTCAAGGAGATGCATAAACATAGATTGTAGAACTGGGGAAGCTATTTAAGTGAGGTGACTTTGACAGACTCATTGGGTCGTGTATTCTGTTCAGTAAACCTTGAGGTTTTGTCATCTGTTCTCAGTTTTCACTGTTCCCCATCACTATTGTACAGGCCTCGTAGCACAACAAAGAAATCCTGTCCCGTTGAAGTGCTTTAATTGCGGTATCAGTGTTCTTTTGCTCTACGGGCTCATGGAAACTACTCAGCATACTGTCTCTGTACGCTGCTTTACGTGTTCTCGTGTGTTGGTGGTCAAGCACTTGCCGGGCCTGGAGACATGCAGTTCCGTTCGCGTCCGAGTGTGGTTTGGAAGCGTGGGAGCTGATTGCAGCCCGCTGCTGCACCACGCCGACCCGTGTGCCGTGCGTTACGTATCGCGTGACTAACTGCGCCCCGATGTCGTTCTGCGGCTGGCTGCCAGGCCCAGCGTCTGTCTTCTCTTGGTCGGGTTGTTTCCCCCTACCTCCGCCCGGCACACTCTAGTTCTAAAGAGGACTGCAGTTAAGCAAAGAGCCTGATGATGATTTTTAGAATGGATAGACCCACCAGTACTTCACTAGTTTCAGAATAATACAGCACCCTGGGTATCCCGGAGTGCCTTGTGGAGATTTTCTAAAGGACGTCTTTCTGACCATGTTAAGTGCATTCTTTAAAAAAACTGAACTGCTTTGTTGCACTGTATGTAACAAGGGGGATAGTGAAATTAATGAGGGAAAATAGTTGTTATTTATGTCAGGAAAAACTTTAAAGTTCAAAAGAAAGTGGTTTCACTGGTTTCTTTTCAAAAAACATTAATAAAGTTTTGTGGGTTTTTTTAACACAGATGAAAAAGAAATTTCTTGTTTTACCTATTAGTAATCTGTGCTTTTAAAAGCTGTCAACTGAAAGCTCCCATTTTGGTGGTTGTTTTCCTTACCAAGTTATAGATTTGATGTGTAGTTAGGGAATGCTTTAATTTTTTCAGTTTTATGTCATATAGTGAAACCTTGAATAAAAATAGCCTACAAGGACAGTAATGACAAATTAATTTGCTTTGCTTTTGGACCGTAGACCCTTTATGCATGTTCCATGGTGAGTAGGAATGAGTTGCAAGCTTTTACTTCTGTGGGGGTTTTTTTATGGGTTTGAGTCATGGCTCACTGAATTCCAGTCCCTTATTGCTGCTTGAAAATTCTTGGCTTGTTGTAAGCAATATTCTCAGATGAATGTCAGCTAGCATACCACTGACATTCATGCCTCATTTTTTTTACTTACGCTAATATATTGCGTTTAGTAAATATATGGGATAGGAAATAGTGTTTACCTTTCCATATCATGAGAATACTCCTCATTCTGTGTGACATAAACTAAGAAATACTGTTTATATTGCCGCTTCACTGAGCCAGGAAAAACTGCACAAATATGTCATGACCATAGAGTGGAAAAGACTATTTTCATAGCCAAGGTTCTAAATGACTTAATAACAAAATAGCAGTTATTCTTGCTAAGAACTAAGAAGACTTAGGCTTAATCTTGGAGAACATTTTCAGATAATTATCAGATTCTAGGAATGTTGCTTTTGCTTGAAAAATGTTTTGAAATCTTTGTCAACTGTGTATACTGAAGAAAGCTTCTCAGTTCTTTTGATTTCACCATTCAAGAGGGATTGATTTTTAACATTCTTCTAGGTTGTTATCACATGGTTGCTTTGTCTAGTAGAAATCTAGCATAAATCTTGGCTGCTGTGGTGGTCTTCCAGTTCTATTTTTGTGCCACATGAACTTTCATGTTCTGTGTATTGAGCTAGCTCAGGGAACCGGTCCAACTAATACCTAACCTTGCCAAAAAAAATTGACTGCATAAATGTTAAGACATAGGAGGAAGCATACAGGGCGACTGGTTTTGACAGCAATGTGCCATATGTCAAATTAAAGTGGTCACTTCACCGTGACTGAAGAAATCATCACTATGTCAGCTCTGCATGCTGATGCCGTGTTTCCCTGCGAGTGCAGACGTTGGAGCTGGCAAAGCACTGGGAACCAGCTAAGGGCTTTACGTGAAGGCCTAGTGCGGAATTAGTAGACTGATGGATACAATTAATTTTCCTGAATTCATGCTCAAAATGTACATTTAACTTTCAAACCTACAGTGACCGTATGGTGACAGTTTCCACTGCCTCTTGCCATTCTGGTTTTCTTCCTGCAAATCTCCCATCTCAACTACTTCTTTGTTTTGAAATTTGTTTTTCTTTAAATGTTTTACTGCAAGTGTAATTAATCCATTCATAATTAAATAGGATGTTTCATTGCTTCATATTTTGTGATGTATGTACTACCTACCCCTGAACCCACAGGGATTTCCTACAAATACCACTTTTGCTATTTGGAATGAATTACTGTAACTCACGTCGTTCACCCAACCATGTAACTTTGGTAACTACCAAACCTAAGACGTTAATCTGCTTGAAACATGCTGAGGGGGCATTTTGTTGATGCTGTAGTTGGTCTCTCTATGTGTTTGTTGTCTTACACTGGCAATAAATTTTAACTGTAATTGGTCTAATGCAGCGGATTTCTTTGTGTGTGTGTGTTGGTTTTCTTCCCGAGAACTTGCAATTACTTTGAGATGAAACTACATTTTCAGTGACTAATGAGTGGAGGAAAGTGATCCTGAAGTTTCTAGCAGATGACCCTTTAATAAGATGTATGTAGTTGGATAAGACTTGCACAAATATTGAGCATCTGTTGGGTGACATAAAAATAATGAAGAGAAACAGCAACAGGAAAAAAAACTTAAATTATCAAAACCTCTTCAATTTCTTGATACAATACTACTACTGAGACAGTATGGCTGGGTAAGAGTAAAAACCCCCGTCTGAACCCTTAGAGAAAAGTGTCTAAAGTGATTATCGGTTGGTTTTATTAGCATCCCTCATGTACAAAAGGAGCTGAACTTCCTCTTTTTCCTCTGTGTCCTTTGAAAATTTCAGCCTTTTGAATCTTTTTAGTGTAAAATGCTTTTTGCTATTCAAGCCACACTTCTGACAGGTTGAGAGAGGCAGAGAATAATTCTTCCCATTAAAAAAAAAAAAATCTGTGTTTTCTTGGAATGAAACTTGTGGAGGCCTCAGGGCAGGAATAGCAAGCAGCTGCTGGCTCCTTGATGGTGAAGTTGTAGTCATCCAAAATCCTGGAGAGAAAAGCAGTTGACAGCTTCGTTACCGCAGACCAGCACGAGCTGCTGTTGGGCGACCCTTGCTTCCGACACTTCCCATTCCCTGCCTTGACCTTTTGCATCTTGTAGTGGCTCACTGGGAAGGTATATATGAAGTAATCTGGTGATCATCTGCCAGCTGGAAGTCTTTAATAACTATCAACTGCAGAAGTGTGCATGAAGGGTTTTCTGAGCACAGTCTGTAGCTGCACTGAAGGCCATGCCACACCATCTGCATCTACAACCCGCCGTGGTGCCGGTCGTGGGCTCACGTACCTTTACTGTCTTCCTCTTGTTTTCATGTAAGTTAGAAATTAACAGGACTTTAATGGTTATGTGTTTATACCTGTTTTGTGTTCAGGAAAAGAAAGCTACCAAGTTAGAGATAATGTAGAATAAATGAGCAGATCTGAACCTTGGGAGTAGTTACAGTCCGGCACCAAATGGGATGCCTGTACATCTGCTAACTGAAGACACTACCTACTGCACTGCAAGCACAGTAATGCAGTGAATCCTGACAATTTCATTACCTCCAAATCATTTGGTTTGGCGTAAGCAAGAGACTAAATAATGCCTTTCAAGGGTGTTTTGTGCCTTTGGGGCACAAAATTAATTTCTTTCATTTTTAATGCAGTCATTTTAGCACAGAATATACCATAGAACAGGCTACAGAACTGATTAATTGTGCAAACAAAAATTAGCTAATTGTTGCAGTTTGAAGTGCATTTATGTAGCAAATTTAAGTATTATAGAGGCAGTCATTATCATTAAGTAACACAAGGTGAGTTTTTTGTGACAAGATTTAAGAAGTTTTATAATTATCTTTTGACTTAGACCTTTCCCATGCTAAAGAAACTCAAAAGAGCAAGTGAGATTGGACCAGAGGGAAGTGTGTCTGAGCTTGTGTTTCTGTGGATCAGTATCATGATTTTCTTCATACTTTACATGTATATCATTCTATACTAGGCTGAAACATTCGGTGGCATACTAAATGCTGTAATAAGATTTCTTTGTGAAATTAGATTTTTCATCCTTTAAAATGAGGTGCTGTATTTTCTTTTAAAAATAAACATGCAAGGCATGAGTATTTTGCTTTAATACATCTGCAGCCCCATTACTCTACTCTGGAATCATGTTATGTGAAAGGTAATTTCAAAGGATTTTATTATCTTTTTAATGACTTTCACATATGTGAGTAAATGTAGAATTGTGTGATTGTTCTTGTTGCATTAGTAAAGAGAATTAATTCCTAATATCAGGCTTGAGCCCCAACAGGTGTCGCAGGAAGTTTATTTCTCATAGTTTAGTGCTTAGGGTATGGTTCTATTCGTATTTCAAACAGCTTGTTCAGTGCCATCCTGGCCTCACTTCTTCCCATCCTGAAGAAAAATAAATACCGTCTTTTGGCAATAATGGAATTAGTGTGTGGAGTGTGTTGCTGGCAAGCAAAGTTCATTAATTTTGTTCGTGTGTTATAAGGTTTCTGAAACACAAGTGAGAACCTAGCCTTGAATTCAGAATATACTCAAATACTTAATGTTCAGCTCTCGGCATTCAGAGCTGGCATTTCACTCGCTATTGTGTCCATACAAATCATACTCAAGGAAATGTTTTGGTTTACAGCCACCAGTAGCTTGATATCATTAAATTATGAAGTGCTGAGAAAAGCAAGCTATACATTAGGACTGTAATGTTCTGTAATATTTCTAAAAACCTGACGGTAAGGCCTCAAGCTGGACTAGCATGTTCTCTGTATTTCATCCGTTTTCCATGCTGGGGGCTGTGACGGGGTTCAGGCATCACTGTGACGCATGGTGCAGGCTGGGGTAAACTGACTGCGTGGGTGACTTAATGGGAGATGAAAGATTGAGAAGTCGCATCAGTCTTTCAGACGTTTGTCTTCAGCACGTTAGGCATCTCGTGACTGAACAGCGCAGTTCTCGGCCGGGTTGGCAGCTTCCCAGGCCGGGGCTCCGATGAGCTCTCCCCGGCCTCGGTGGACGGAGGCAGAAGTGGAAGGGTGGGGCGTGTGATGGCAACTGGGCTTGTACAAGCAAAGCCATTGTCATTGCTCATCGTTTTAGAGAAGGTTTTACTCGTTGAGGACCTCCTCCTTTCACGCTGGCTGATGTGACAGGGATCAGTGCGGCTGGGTCTGGTAGCATCGGTAGAGGCAGTTAGCACCGTTTTCCAAAAGCTCTTTCCTTTCTGTTGGTGTCCAGGATGCCAGCTGTATTACAAAACAAAGTAACACCCAACAGCTGCGTTCTGGAGATTGGTTTCGTCTTGTACCCTGTCGTTTCATACAGCCTGAAAATGTGTGCGGCCTGTGCGGCTTGCGACTGCTCGCCTTCCCGGCCCTGTATTTGTGTAGGGTAATGCATCAAACCAAAGGCGGCTGCTTTATTTAAGACGTTGCATTTCTGGAATTAGGGTCATTGCTGAATTAGTTGAAATACCTGAAGAACTGATACGCAGTGTTCACAAGAAACACCTGTGGGCTTTCAGATGGCGTTAGCCCTGCACTGAAGGCTGTGCGGTTCCTGGCTGGTGTGCGCGCGCACAGCTACGGAGAGATGACAGCGGGCACCCGCAGCGGCTTTGTTACTGGCATACGACGCATGAAGTT
>NW_010260872.1:48963-49212 GCF_000690775.1 Eurypyga helias
ATCCAAACTACAGAAGTGATATAAAAAGACTGCAATTGTGGGTCATCTTTTTTGCTGTTACAAGTTCTTGAAATAGCTGTTCGAGCATTGGTTTTGATAGATGACTCCTGGGTTATTATTCATTTATAAAATAGGACATCTCAAAGGGGAGAGATTAATAGCTTTGTGAAATTTTAGCAAGGACTTTACATAGAAACTGTGATCTCTATCTTTTAAAAGGTACATGATTAACAAGTAGCTGGAAAGAGT
>NW_010260872.1:49228-81724 GCF_000690775.1 Eurypyga helias
GTACTTTATATTACCTTAAATACTTATTTATTTTGAACCTCTCTCTCAGTTTTGCAAAAATAGTGCTGCAGTTTTAGGAGAAAAAACAGTATCACATATCGTCTTTTCCCTGCAATGGAAGGCATACATGACAAATCTGGTTATAGTATGTGCCCTAATAATATACCCAGACAAATCTGAATGTATTACGTGAGGTATTTTACTGCATCTAAACTGTTTTTAAAATGTGTTACATACATAGCTACAGGTATACGTTCATGGTTTCATCCCGCTGTGCTGCCAGCTACGCTGAAGCAGTTTGGGTCACTGAAGATGTGTACGCCGCCTTTGCCAGGCACACAGACTGTGCTTGTTGTGCACTGTTGTGGGTCTCGCAAAGCCAGCTTACCGGCGACATCCATCTGTTTTGTACTTAGTGTAAAGGAGTTAATGACCTGAGTAGTTAAGACTGTCCAGACGATCTGTATAATCCTTGCACGCAAATAAGATGTTGTTGCAGTTAACCTTTACTTTCCCTTACATTTTTAAAAATATGTGGTAGAGGTGTAATTTCTGGCCTCTCCCCTACTTATTTGGCCTGACTGAACCTGTCCCCATTGAAAAAGAAACTCCGCGCAGCAACGTCAGATGTATGAACCTGAGGATACACAAATTCTTGACTGCTAGACTTGGAGCTTAGAAGAAGGGATCAGCCCCTAATTTATCTATACTGATTTCATGTAGTCTGTATGCTTGGACTTGAGGGTAGGTTTTTGATGCTGCTTTGACAAGGTGGTTTGAGGAAACCACAGTGAAAATGAAGATAATCCCTGAAGCAAGCGATGTGTAGCACTACGCAGATTAGTGCTGTAAAGGTGCTGTGTGACCTCGTGAAGTTACAAAAGAGCTTTAAGAAGCTTAGTAATGGGTTAAGGTGATAGGGAGAGAGACGGTTGTTTTTATTATTAACCACGTTATCCTGGAACAGACTGTATCTCGCTGGGCTGTAGGCTGTTATAGTGAGAATGTTGTAAATGACAAGTGGAAAGATTGCATATAGCAGTTGTAAGCGTTAGCCTGGGTACTCTCTTGAGATAGCACTCTCCTGCTGATGGGGTGAAACATTGGCAGAAACACTAGCTGATGTGTTATAAATTATATATGTTGAAAAAGTTAGGGTAATGCAAAAATTCCCCCTGGTTTCAGTATGCTAATAGCATTCAAAGGTAGCTCTGCTTCTGACTTGTGTTTGTTTTATAATCTACACCCTTGTTTATATTTAATATGAAAGGGAGTAGTTTTTTTAAAAAGTTATATTCTGAAAAGGAGAAGGAGAAGTATTGCTAAATCCTATTTCTTAATTGTTACTCTTGCTCTGGAAATATTCCCTGTTCCTGAGTAATCTATCCTAGTAAATTTATTTAAACAGTACTGCTTATTTAAATAACAAATGTAGTTGGTACTTAAATGATCTGTCTGTTTTGAAGTAGTACCCAGTTTCCATTTAATGTAATTGTTATATTTAATCGTAGAAGGAACTGATGTATGCCATGTGACAGATTCATTCATTGCTTGGTGTCACGCAGGAAACACAAGTCAGCCAGTAATATGGGTCCCTTGGGGCAATTCTGTGGCCTCACTGAAAATGCAAAGCACGTGAAACAGCAACATAAAAATTACACAGTGCTCCAAGCTACTGTTCGGGCCCTTGGAGTTCTCTAGTGTACTCCGAGAGTAATTTCATGCGTTTTATACTTCTGTTGTAACTCCTTAGTCCAGTTCAGAATCAATTCTTGTTGAAAACTCCACAACAAAACCCAAAAGCAGAAACCCAACAACAAATGCTGACTGTATGATGAGCAATTTTCCTGCTGCTGCCAGTGCCACAGGGCTCTTCTACCACTTCCTTTGGTACTGGAAACCTAGAAACAAATTACGTAGGCCAAGAGTATGTGTATCTGTTGTTGTTGGGCAAGTAATTATGCCATAATAGAGAGCAATAGCTTTAAAGTTTTATTTATCTGGGAAGATAATACATGGGTTTTATGGTGGTTAAGATTTAATAAATTCATCATTTGAGTTGGGAGAATAGTCTTACCCATTACAAAAAGGAAGCAACCTCACTGACTTCTCTGCAGACAGTGACTGGCAGTGCAGTTAGACTCTTAGAAGTGTATTCTCTCCGCCCTTTAGGTTTGCAGGTTATTTGTTTTACTGAGTAAACAAATACTGTGGTGTAGTAGAGATACTCGATTCTGTTGGAAAGGCTGATCTAACCTGTTGTTTTTCTTCCAAAGGTGGGAGTATAGAAGTGGTTTTCAGTTATCTGTTGGACTTCCTGAATAATTCTAAGTTGTAAGGTACAGGACTGTACATGACTCTTGATTTTCTTGCCCCCAGTTCTTTGGAATGCTCGTGGCTGTAGAGCTCTTCAGACATATGGCTAAATGAAGTGTGGGTGACGGGGTACAGCGATGGCTTCTCTCCTTTATAGATCATCTCATAGAGAAGACTGCGCCTGTTATTTATTATTGTAACATTTCATTTCTGTCTCGTCAGTCTGTGTCATATATGAAAGCTACTGGTAGCAGTATTTTTTAGCAGATAATTCTCACCCGACGATATATCATTATAACCTTCGCACATCACATCTTTTAGAAAACAGTTTGAAATTCACAGCAGTGCCTTGTAACTCTGAGTGATGACAACATATATATTATTACTAACATGTTTTTCTCAGTACTGTGCACCAACAGAAAAGTGTTGGGTAGAATGCATCACCCTCCATTATGTACCATAAATCCCACAAATCGTGTAATGCATCTTCTGCTTGTTTGCTTTGAGGACGCACTGGGTGATCCTTACCACATTCTTCCCTGTTTTCATGATAGCCATTTAGCATTTTCTGCTCTCTGTAGCTTTGCTGGGAGGATGGAGGGCGAGAAATCAGCCTGGAAGGTGCAGTGTGCCAGTGGAGAATTAACAATTCGCCTGGTTTTGCAACACAAGGCCTGTTTTGTTCTCTCCCTTCTCCCTGTGCCCTCCCCCAACCCCTCCCTGGGTTGCTGAGAGACTGACTGTCTCCAGCAAGTCCAGAGCTGGAAAGGATGGAAGCTCACAACCATATTATATATGCCACAGATCAAAATCAGAGTGTCAAAACATGAAAATACCTCAATAGTTTTCTTTTTAACTGTCAGCCTCGAGTTCCCACTTGCTCTCGAGCCTCTGTGCATACTGTGTGCCAGCTCGTTTCTACTTACGCTCTTATTAAAGTGTAAAGCAACAAATTTCCTGGCAGTCTCTGCAAAGTAGTATTTTTGAAATAACTTTCATTACACGAAGGTGCTGAACATAATGGGCCTTCTTAACAGCTGCAGTAAGTGATGTGAAGCTATTAACATCTTTTCAAAACAAGTAACAAGTGAAAGGTTATTTTTCCTAAAAAAAGTGTGTTATTTTAAGCAGGTAACATTTTGTTTGCACTTATCTGAACTAAGTAAATTTGTACATTAATTCCCTAGCTCTGTGTTGCTTTGTGGAATTATAAAACCTTTAAAAACTAATGCTAAAATACACATCTACTAACTTGAAAATGAAAATTTCCATGCTAAATGTTATGTGTGGAAATGATGGCTCCTAACCAAGGAATTTAGTTAACCCTTATCAGTTTCCTTTTAGATTAATGATTCTATGAGAGTTGGCTATTCCATTTTTTCTTTTTATGTCAAAGTGTTCAGTTCTCATTTGAGTATTCTCTGACAGTGAGATGGGTCTGATGCTTTTCAGCTGCTTATCGAGGAACCACGTTCTCTGGGGTTGGGTGACCCAGTACAAACACACGCGGGAAATGAAGGAGAAAGAAGCGCGACCGTTGGTGTTGAGTGCACACAGCAGTCTGTTAGCAGGCTGAACATCAAGGTTTATGAAGTTCAGTGGTCAGTATTGATAACTGAAGCCTTTACCAAGTGGCTTTTTTGAAGTGTAGCCTAAAGTCCAAAAGCACAAATGCTCTCTGGTTTGTTTACTTTGGCAGCTGAACTGGCATTTCCATTGTAGGTGTGATCAGTGTCGCTTGCACGGAAGTTAGTAGCGTGGTTAGTTCATAACCACGGAACGAGGCCGTAGCCGAGTGGCACTGATCTTCCTACGTGTCTGTCTTGACACTTATATTAAAACAAGGTCAACATTGTCTCTAGTTGAACGCATTCCCTGACATGCTGTGAGAGGCTGTCAACTCAGAGATAGAATGTGCCTACAGTATTTCATAAATGTTGCCCAAAATAGATGCCCCAACATGCAGAGTTTTTGTACCGTACGTGCTTGTTGGATTAGCCAGGGTCTGAGATTGAAAGGCAGGCATTGGTAAAGAGCTCAGCTCCACCACCTCTCCACAGATACTTCTCAGATCTTCTGTGTAGATTGTCATGTTGTATTTTGCAGCTGTATGATCACTGCATACAAAAGTAATTAGTTAACTTTTTTGTTTTCTGAAGGATGTAACAGAATAGTTGGGTTTTTTTTTTTAATTTCTTTTACTCCTACAAACATAAATCAGGCTATTGTCTACAAGAGGGGAAGGATTGGAACCAAAAAAACAATTTGGAAATGAAATGTTTTTCAGCTGCAAGTAATATTAATAGTAATTGCCACTTAGTGATCTTTCAGTGGGTAGAAACAAACCATCGAAATTATAATTGTAGGATTCATTGGGATTTAGGTTGATTAACAAACTAGACAACCAAGTGGGCATCATGCACTGAGCCAGAACTCTGGCTCATGTGAAGTCGGCAGAGCTTATCTGGAATCAGTGGAGCAAAGCCCGTTTTATTCCATTTGCCCAAAGAATAAACATATGCCATGTCAGAAATAGAACAGTTTGAAACAATTGCTGCATGGGATGATGATGGAAAATAGCTGGAGAAAAGATATAAGGGTGATTAGACTTCTTTAAAGGCAGACGGCTGACTTAAGGATGTAAATGAGGCCAGCACAGCATTATGGTGGAATCATCGTTGTACGCTGCAATGACATGAGGGTGCACTTGATAACCTATTTCTTAGCTCTCTTCATTAGGTGAAGAAATATATGTTTTAAATGGGAAAGAGAACCATTAAAGCTGCTCTTGAAATGAGCTGGTTTGAAAAACTGAGAGAATTTAACTTGATTTCCACTGGAGCTGAGGAAATTCAGTATTTGCAATTGCTAATCAGTTGAAATCCATTTTATTCTTTAAAATAATGTATTTTTATGTATTGGAAATGCAAAATTGAAAGTGTTCAGGGACTATATTATCTGCAAAGAAATTGTGAATCACTTTTGAATCACTGCTTTATAATCTTGCAACTCATTGCTTGATGGTTTGGTGTTTATTTCAAGGTTTTCATAATCTTAAATCTAGATTGTTCTGTTTCGTTGAAATGTGGAGCAATTGCAAAATAGCTGAACTAAGCTTAACATTAAGAAAGAACCTGTAATGAGGATGAAAAGCTAAATTACCTGTTTCTCCAAGTAAACTCACTCAAACAAATTCTTTTTATGTGGTTTGAGGGGGATACGTATGACCTATCCTGTGTGACAACCTGTAGCCTCTGTCACGTGACATAATTAAATTAAAATCAGATTTCCTTATCTCATAAAGAAAAAGTTCTTTCAGATCATTCATAAATTTTAAATGGGAGTCATATTGTAATCAGGAGCTAATCTTATTTTCCCATTATCTCCTGCCATTCTGTGATACGAGAACACTTTGTTCTCTATAAGAATCTTCACTCAGAGCTTTCGTTTCTCAGAGAAGTAATTAACTAGTAAAGATATTGGATATTCATAGACATCTTCACCCAAGGCAAGCAGGTGAACAAATCCCATACCCAAGGATGGGTTTCATTCCATCTTAACATTTTATGCCTCCTGCTCTTGCCTGAATGTACCTTGACAGTTCCTCTTACACATAGTTATTTAGATTCCAGAAATCTGGCTTCATGGAATTGCTCATCCCACGCTATATTTAACACTATGGGCTGTCTTAAACATTAAAAATTTATCATTGTGTAGAGGCTTTTGATTTTGAGATGTACATGTGTATCTCCTCTAATGCTGTTGTTGAGTTGATGTCTGCCTTTCTTCTGTGTCTTTGACAATCAGTTCTGCTTTCTTTCATCGACTTAGAGGTGGAATATTTGATTATAAGTTTTGTTTCCTCTGTAATTATATTTGTTTCAATGGGGGAAAAAAAAAGCCAAAACGTGCCATTCTAACTGTTGGTTTCCTTTTTCTTCCCAGTTTGCTGCTTTGTGGTTCACAAAAGATGCCATGAGTTTGTCACCTTCTCCTGCCCTGGGGCTGACAAGGGACCTGACACTGATGTAAGTACTTTGACATTCAATGTGGTGTTTTGCACAGTTTTGTGTTGTTACACCTAACTGTGGGAATGTGTTACCAGCAATATCAGTAGGCTCTTCAGGACGGATGGTTGTTGTCCTAGTGGGTTTTAACTGTTTGGAAGTGAACACTTGGGGACTTCAAAGATCTATTTTTGGTAAGACAAGTAACCATGATAGTGTAACCAAGATCAATATCCCTCAGAATGTGATGCTTCCGAGGTGTTTACCCAAGCATGAAGTCAGCTTTTTATTTTTGTTTGCTTTATTTTGGATGTATTTGATATTGACAGTTCTTAGGAAAGGCGGAAGCTTTTTCAGAGCTTTGTGTCTGTCTTATCTCAAGGCGTAACCAGAGCTGACTCTGGTCCTTGTCCTCTCTACACACAAGGATCTATAGCTCCAGACGGCAGTTTGATCGTGAGCCAGCTGGCTTATCTGAGAGAGGTTTTCAAAACAATTGCATTCGTGCTGGAGCTAGCATCCCAGTCAGGATACACCTCTCGCTCTGTCGGTACTTCTATATACGTGTAGCATTTTTGGTCAACAACTAGTTTTCACTTTCAAAGTTTCCCTTCATGATGACACACACATACAAGAATGTTGTGTTGCCCTGCTGAAAAAGTAAACTGATCTTGTTTGTTCACACAAAAATAACATTCCTTTGGGTTATATAAATTCCACTTTACAGTGAAGTAATTTAACATCTGCTTATGGGAACAATACATTCCAAGTGTTCTTTGTCTGAACGGCTCTGTTTTGTTTCTTATAACATATTCATGCTCTAGATTGTAGGCTATTATCTCCTCTGATGAAATGCACCATAGACTTCTCTTGCTAGGTTTTAATGAGCGTCTCATGAATTGTTTTAATATGCTAGCCGTGAGATCAGTGAACAATATATGGGCAGAAGCTGTGAGGGGTTTTAGAAAATTAGAGATATTAAGTTCTTCTTGTTTTTAAATTTAAGTACATGGAAATGTCGAAGAACTGTTTAAAAACAGGGTTTTTTGAACATCTCTCATAATCTAAATTTAGGTACCTAAGACAGATGTTGAAGTTAAGAGTGTAGTTACCCTATTCAGTTTCTTCTGTTTATCTGATAGTCGTTACCAGAGAGCAAACTGGGTACCCGCAGTGGTACCTGTGATGGCTTTCTCTGCTGGCTGCAGTGGGGGTTGAGCTGGGGCGAGATCGGACAGTCTTGTGGCAGCGAATGGAAGTTGGTGGCAGAATCACTGCTCTCCTCAGCATCCATCTCTTCTGACCTTTCCACCTGCCCCCTCCCCACTTACAGGGAGGCCTGACCTACAGGGCCTTTCCCCAGAGATAGCCTAGGTTCCATTACTGGTACTTTGCCAACCACTTACCACAGAAGCAGCTTCCCAGTACTTAAAACATCATTGCTAAAATCGACTGAATGATAATGAAAATGCAATTGTAACTGGAGCCTTTCTTTTCAGCTTTCCATCTTCTTCCATATTCAGTGCTGGTAACTCATGAAATGCTCTGTTATTTCATCTGTATCTCTATCTCCAGTGGACTTTTTCTCCCTGTTCACTTGCTTGCACTTAGCTCCTCAACTCAGATGTTCTTTCAGCATCTGCTGCTGTCCTGCTTACGTGTTACAGTGTAAGACCCATGATGCCCAAAAAGATCATTTGCTCCACCAGCGAGATTTGGAGTATCTAAGCTAAGAGCCCTGCTGTGTATGGATGCAGTCAGCAGAAATGAAGGACATCCATAGATCAAGGCAACGTGTAAGATTCAAGAAGTCAGGATTCAAGCACGGAGCAGTCACACTGATTGCCTGTGCAAAGAACACGGATACAGCCAGAGCTTCACTAAGGATGTTGAGGGACCGGGGCATAGGAGACTCCAGTGCAGCTGTGGTGCATTCCTCGGGAGTTCTGACAGTCACTCAGGGCTGCACATAAAATACTTCTGGGCACTTAGCGTAGAGCACAGCTTTCTTGAAGAAAGTCACTTAATTGAGCTGAGGTCAGTTTTTATGGCAGAAGTCGAAGAGACTTTTGGCACTAAGGTAGTAGTTGGAGCACTCTCTTGGAAGCTCATGCAGAGGCTTGCCGGCACTCACGGAGTGCCTGTAATGCAGGAAGGAAGCCGGTCCTCGGTCTGCCTTTGCTCACGGGGCTCCTTAGTGCATTTTACCAAAGGAGGCTGTATGAAAACAATCGTGAAGGCAGGAACAAGAACCAGGAATTATCCTTCATACCCTTCCTTTTCTGAAAGTTCTTGAACTTTTTAAGCTTTGAAGGGAAGTGTGAAGATTGGCTCTGCCTGTGTAGTTAAAGCAGTCTTTGGGAATTTAGACTTTGTGGATTTGAAGTGCCTTGAGCTACAGAAAGACTAAAAATTCAGGTCTCCCCTGTCCGGGTGAGTGTTCTTGTCACTACACTACCACACAGAAGGCAGGTGGCAATACCTGCTCCCCCCCACCTCCTCTTTCTAAAAGGTAGTAGCCATAGCTGCCATTTTTTGTTGCGGTCCAGGTGACTTTAGGGATAGCCGACCCATTTGCATCCCACTGGATGGCATTCGGGCGATTCTCTGAATTCCCCATGCACCTTCTCCACGGTGTACGTGGGCTGACGTTGCACCGTGCTCTCAGCTACGGGACCTGCTTTCCTGAAGTTCTGACCTGCAGTTTATTAGGCAAAAAGGATCTATCAGGTGAGTTCCCGTTATTACCAAACTCAGTAAAGGTCCCCGTTACAGACAGTGCTGGATTGATCCCGATGCCTGCGTCTGTGGAGCAGCACTCAGGCCGGGGGAAATGCAGTTTCACTCGTGTCGACGGCAAAGTCGACCCCATCTGTTGGTGTCAGAGGGGCCAGAACATCAGCATCAGTCTGAACAATTAAACACTCTGCAATTACTCGTCCTCTAAATATCGTTCATAAATGCATTGTTGATTGGCTTTGGGTAGTCTGAAAACACAAGAATAAAACAATCAAATCCAGTTTTATCTTAGTGCTTAGTCATGATATAAGATGATAACGAAAGTTATTGTTAATTGACAATTTATTGGTGACACTCATGAGGTTTTCTATATCTGTAATGGATGCTTTCACTCTTCAAAGTGTTCTTAATTTTTTTTTTTTTAAACACGGGTTCTTCAGGGTTTTTCTCCTGAAGTTCGTAAATGAGAGCACATATTTGTGTGGGAGGCCGTTTAATTTTATCAAGAATCTCTTCATGGCTATAGAATCTGTTATGTGGCAGGTTGTTAATAGTCTTTGATATTGCTGACTGCATTTCGTGATTTGGTTTTTTTGGCCTTGGTGATTAAATAAATCAGCCTAATGCCTTATTTTAGTATTTGGGTTACCAAATGATAATTTTCAATATTTACACAGAAGCCATATCTCAAAAACATTTTAAAGATTAAAAGCAAACAGAAAATAAATATGTTTTATTAAAATTGTGCTACATTAGTGGGTTTTATTACACAAAGAGGATTGTAGCATGTGATACTTTAATTTACTGAAATGTTTGACTATAATGTCTACCCTTTTACAATTCAGTAACTTATTCCTGAGATAGTACAATCTGTTAGTACTAGCTATAAGTACATTTTTTTTCTGAAATGCAGCATGCTATGAAGCTTATCATAATATTTAGCAGATTTTTCAATATTAAAAAGTCTTTTTCTAAATTATTTCAGGCAGGTGCACAATTAATTTGCATACTTAAATTTGCCTGTGTCTTTGCATGGTGTAACCTTTCCATTAATTGTAAGAGTAATATTGCAATTAATAAAATTAATTTTTCTAGAGTAATAATTATAAATTATGATAATTGTGTACTGTAATATTTATTACATGTTACAATAAGTTTAAATCATCGTGCACTGTACTTTTAGCATAAAGGAAGCAATCCTTACAAATACATCATTAGAGTAATTGTGGGTTAGGTTTGTTTTATTTAATAAGGAGGATCCAAAGTGTAACAGTCAGGTGCCCCACAGTGGGTGACGGTCAAGGTTAGAATGCAAAGCGTTTCAGTATATAAAACATTTCCCACTCAGAAACACAACAGCCTTTACCAGCCAGGGAGGCATTTCTTGCAGGCGGCTCCTGCAGGTGAGTGTTCCCAAACATCCCTGCTGGGCCCTGCGCTATCTGGGACATGATGGCAAGGACTTATTTATAGACTTGGCTCGAGGCGAGGTAGTATGGCACTCACACTACACCCCTCAGGGGATCCAGAGGGTTTCTGAGCAGAGGGGTTTACCAGTCGGTTAGCAACCTGGCTCCCAAAGGGAGGGAACCCATGATTTTTAGAAATGTCACTCTTATTTCCATGGAAGCTAAATGTGTACCTGGGGCTGAAGGGGGAGGTCAAGGCATATGTTTAAAATAATGCTCTTTCGAAACAGAGAATTCAACCACTTTAAAAATAAATTGTGTACAGAGAGATTTCTGTCATGTAGTTATTTTCAAAGCTCTGTGAACATCTTTTGGCTGCGGCGATCCCCTGCAGGAAGGGGGAGATCCACGGGCAGGATCCGTGATTTCCCTAAATCTCTAACAGTTGCAAGAGAAGTTATTTTTTAACTTCTGGATATTTAGATACAGTCACAACAACGAAAGAGATTTCAGACTGTACTACCCACAGACCTTTCCTTATTTCCTAGCCTTTCTTGCAAGCAATCTAACTATTTAATAAACTTTGAGTACTCAGCTGTTTAAAAGGCCTGTGGTCTGTATCATGTTAAAAATAGTGGTGTACAAATACTGTCTCCTCCTGTAACACTGTTTGCTACAGTATTCTATTGCTGGAAAACGGGATAAATTATGGTTTTATTACTTTAAAATTAAATGCCTTAATAAAGGTGATTGTAAAAGAGAGAAAAGCTTAAAATCACCCTCTTTTGGTTTACTGAGATGAGCTGAAACGTGAGGTTGAAAGGCCTGTGTTTGTGCCAAAAGGAAAATAACACTTGTGAATAAAGTGGTTGTCCTTGATTCACAGTGAAATGATGGTGTCAGGGAACAATATCCTCTTTCAGATGAAATAAGAATTCAGACAAGCAAAAAATTTTACATTTCCTTAATAGTTGGCAGGGCGGAGCTCTGATGTCTTAGCGAAAGACCAACTTAGGAAGTTACTTTGCTGCTATCTAACGGCTCTCTGTACTTTGAATAAGTTACTCATCTCTTCATGGTGATGCTGTTGAGTAGAATTGAACAGCTCCTGTATTTCAACCCTGCTGCTGTTACACAAGTTACGGGAAGCATCATCTCCAATTCAAATACTTGTTTTTGGAAAGTCGCTCAGTGTTCATAAGAACTATTTTAAGTCATTGATGAAACACTTTAAACTTGAGTAAATTATGGTAAAAATGTAAGAGCAACCTCAAAAAATGACTGCTGCTGTAACAGTCTAACATAGCTGTAACACAGCTTTCTTAAGATATGCTTAATATTAAGTCAAGCTTCTTTCAAATAGGATACTTTAAAATTGAGAGTTAAATCTTTGTTCCCTTTGTTAATGGAATATTAACACCAGAAAGTGTTTTCCTAATTCAATGCCACATAAAATTTATTAAAAAAAAAAATCACCAGTAATTGAAAATAGTTTTTGACTCTATTAATTTTTTTTCAGGAAGAGTTTATAAATCTTAATATAGAGTGCACAAGAACTCTGACACCACCATCTCTGGATCATCTCTGTGTTTCTTTCAGATCGTAACAGTATAGAATCCAGAGGAGGTTTATGAGCAAAATAAATAGAAATTAAGAAGTGAAAAAAATGTGAGCGAGAGCAAGTGACTGTATAGTCAGGCGAGACTAAATCTGACTTTGCTCCTCAGAATTGCAGTGAGTTCTTAATATTTAAGCACCTAGAAGAGACCCAAGTTAGAAGTCACAGATGTGGGCTTGCGCAGAATGAAACAGCAAAGCCATCTCAGACCGTTTGTCAGGGTGAATGACCTCATAGATGTTGAAGGTGACATACGGAAAAGATGTTGAGGTTGATATTGACATTGTTTGGGAGCTTTGCTATCTTAGGGACATTTGACAAATCAGCCGAAATTTGAACAACTGTGAGGTTCTGTGGGATGCTGCAGGAGCAGAGTATTGTCATCCATGGCTTGGGAACTGGAATAGCGCAGGGCTGCTCTGTGTGCAGGTGACAGTAGGGAGGACTTACAAGAGCTCTGAAGGACAGTACTTCAGTTCAGATGGTTTTTCATGTGTTACAATACAATTTAATAAAACATCTAAAAAAACCCACCACGCTTCAGAGGGGAAAAAATATCAGCGTGAACTGATGATGAAGGCACCAGCTGAAAAGAAAATGAAGCAAGTTTTTTAGTGGGTGAGAAACTCAGTGCGGGCCAACAGCGCACCTCGGACACAAGCCTTGGATTTCCTGCAGGCTACGTTAGGAATTATTTTCTCTTTTTTTTCAGTGAGATGTCTGATGTAGAATTCTGCAGCTCTTCCAGAGAGGAATTTAGAAAAGAGCTAAAATGTTAAAGGTCTTTAAAGGATGACCTTTGAATATTTTCCGTGTCTGTTAAGTTGTAACCAGGTATCATCCAGGCAGCTTGTGTCAAGGGAGAATTAACTTTGCAAGTGGAGTTTTTGAGGTGTAGTGGTGGGTAACTGCTGCAGTGGGTTTCCAAAAGAAAAAATGAAGTTTTTGTTTCGGGGTTTACTTCTCTGAACAGTGCTGTAGGTATTACCTGTGCCCTCGTCGGACCTAGGGGAGAGGTGAGAGGAGTCCTTCAAGGCACCATCTTGCTTTTCATTTTATGGTTTCTGTGATTTTAGAGTTCAGAGGGAAAAGAGTGACACTCGGAAACCACATTGGGAAATTATCTTTGTCAATGGTATGGCAGCAGTGGGTTTGACCTTGGCCTTAGACTTGGGGTAGTGCTTACGTCCACGTTTACTGCAGTATTACGCTGTTCAGTTTGGTAGTTGTGGTTGTGATACAAGTGCTGTGAAGGATCTTCTTCCTTGTGTCACACCTTTATACTAAGCAGAAGTAAACAAATGTGATTTGGCTGTTCTGGAGGGTTTAGTCGTCTTGACCAGATTTTCTGTTCAGCTCCAGATGATGTTGACATCTTTTTTTTTTTTTTCCCAACACTGGCCTTTAGTTGCGCTTCCAGACTGTTTACATGTAGGATGCTGGCTTCAGAGTGAAAGAAGGTGGTTGCTTTGCTGGTCTTCGGAAATTAAAAGAAAAAAAAAAAAACACCCAAAACACAAAACCCAACAACAGCACCACCAACAAAAAAGCCCCAAAACGCAAAAATTCAGGAAAAAAATAAATAAAGGCTCTAACTGGAAGCAGAGTCTTAATACTTGCTGTAGAACTACTTTAAAAGGGATTTTAATCAGAAAGCTTTGCAGCCTTTTTCCAAGGATAATGAAATCCAGCAGCAGGGGATGTCTGATTTGCTCTTGACCGTGTGCTGGTTTTTACAGTGAAAAGCAGCTCTTATCTGTGTTTGGCATCAGGAGTGACCTGAGCAACAAACAAGCATCAGTGACAAATATTACACCCACGAAGGGTTTTTTTTAATTGCTAATCCTGAATTTCACCTAATAGGCATATTTGTCCTACAAATATTTTCTTTTTAATTAAAATAAAAATCTTCTCCCTTAAATCGGAAAAGATACACAAAGGCAAGAAGATCTGCAAGATACAAGGTTTACCACTTGCCAGATTAGCAAAAATGTTCTCTTAAAGAGACGCCTGTATGAATTTTTCAAAATTATTCTTAAACAGCTCTTAAAACCTAACCAGGAAAATACAAAGCCCCCTCTATTTACAGACTGAGATACCAACACAATGTGTTTGCATGTCTATGTTTGATAATTACGAAAATTATTAATCCCGCTGACTTTGTTTACAATAGGCATTATTAGGTCGGGACAGTAGGCAATATTTACTGTAAAACAATGACAATGCAAACATATTTCTTCAGAATTCTCAAGTTGTTTACTACATTCCTACTCCCCTTTCCCAAGCTAGTCATAGGTTACCAAAATAAACAAGGTCAGAGTCAATGCAATAAGTACTTTAAAACAAATTTTACAGGACAGCAAGCATATTTTTATTACAAAAATAAGTATTTTATTTGGGATTACCCTGACTTCTGAGTCTCTGCAGAGTGTGAAAAGTAGTTTATGGAGAAATAAAGTATACATGCTTATGGTTTTGGCTTCAAAGCTCTAGAAGTCAGCTGTATGGAAAACTTGCTTACGTAACTTCTCTAATTTTTTCAAATAGTTTTAAGTGCGACTATGCACAGCTATAATGGCTCATGATGAAATATGGGCATTTGAGTATCTTGGCAATGAAATTTCAGTTCAGACAGAATCAGTCCTGAGGTGAGGCTCCTCTTAATAGAAGCGAGCGAAATTAAAGAAGGAAATCTACCCAAAAGGTCTCTGCATGTGTGGAGTGTCTATTCCACGTACATGGAGCCGGCAGCCGAAGGAGGTTCAGGTATGTGGCAGGGGGGACGTGCCTCAGTTTCCTCCAAGCACACTTCAACTGGGACAGTGTCTCGTGTCCCTTGGCATTCGTCTCCCCTTACCAGCTCCCTCAGAACCCCAGGGCTCTTTTCCCACCCCTCTCCGTACAGAAAATCCGGCAATATGTCACTGTCCCCTCCGTATGTTCCTCTGCAGTCGGCGGGCGCTGCCTGCGCGCAGAGATGCTCCTCACCTGCCCGTGGGTGTTCTGCTGGGTGCCCGTGCTCAGCTTGTTTGCTGCTTCGCGGCAGGTGTTGACTGCTCGTAGCCGGCTGTGCAGAGGTGTTCGTGCCACTGCTCGCCTAAACGCCTCGTTGAAGCAGTCGGAACCAGCTTCCCAGCTTAGCTGAAAGCAGTTCAGGTACCGGAACATGTTTGCACTTATCTTCTGAGAAAACATTTGTACCTTCTATTCCTAAATTAAAGCGCGGGCTCCTTCTTAAAATGGCTTTTACGGTAGAGTGAATGATCCTCAGGAAAAACAGAATTAAATTAAAAGGAAGAGGCTCATGAACATTTGTAACTACTTCCAGTTCCCACCCCTTCTCTCTGCCCTACGGCGCAGCCCTGGAACTGGCTCTCTTAAGTTTGCCCATCTGCAGAAGATGCATGGAAACATTTTTCCTGCTGTATTAAAAAGAGCCGTATGAACCCTCCCCGTACACACTGCGCTTCCAGGAGGTGTGATGGTGACTGCCTGCGCAGGGCGCGATGCTCGCGTTCCCTCAGGTCTGCCGTTGCCGCCCGCGAGTCTTTCAGTTAGGTTTATAGGTTAACTGGTTTCTTGCTATCGGCTCTTGAGCTTTGAAAGTTCATAGCTTTTGAAAGCTCTTCTTTATAAAGACTATATTATTTATTTTCCCAATTGAAACCAATTCAAGTGTTGAATAACTGTATGATAAAAAATTAGGATTCATATTTTTCTTTTCTAGGCTTCTGCTGTGCAGTGCACAGTGTAATGTAGATGGTCCCTGTAAGAGTTAATAGTTAAACAGGAACAGTGCTGCTGAGAGAGTTAGGAAATTTATATAAATGATGAATCTAAAAATATTCATGATTTTCAGAAGTTGGCATTGGAGAACAATTAGGCAGTGATATTGTAAAAGGAGAATTCTCAGCAAAGTTATTCCCAGAAGTAAAAAGAAACCGTGTTGATAGGGTTGCACTTTCAGTGGCAGTAACGACAACCGAATAAGCGATCTGCTGGGTGCTGATTTCACAATCAAAACTTCTTCTGATTCCCCAAATTGAAGTTGACGTTATTGCAACAGCCCTTATTTTCCAATTATTGACTGTATTTAATTGTGCAATTTAAGTTGAATTCCATTATTTCTTTCTCATAAGTTCGCTGTGTCAATCCTTAAATTGTAAGTAAATATGGTGATATGATATTGGGGGTTAGGGAGAAAGAATGCTTAAGACTTACCAATAAACTATTTTCTTTCATGAGATGTCATGTGTAAAATGTACCATAGACATTTCTATCAGGTCCCACCCCCACAATCATGTGTGTTTAAAAAAAAGTCTGATTATCACACACTGAACTTAGTAGCTCAAAGGAACAAACACAGTCACAGACCACTGAGAAAACCTTGCAGAACGCCAAACGCTTTTAGCACTGTCTGTTTTTCGAGGTGGCAGTTTTTAACACCAAAATTAGATTAAACCTTAATTTGGAATAAACTGAGTGGGCTAATTCTGAAAAGCACTGTAGATCCCATATGCTACAACTAATTCCAGAATGTGTCACCAGAGAGCACACCTATCTTCAGAAATTATTGGTAGCTGTTTCCTTGGGGTGCTGGGAGAAATTTGCTGATCACTGCTGAGTGACACGGGTACAGCCCCAGGTGTAAGTCACACAACTCCAGTAAACGACCGGTGGGGTTGGGGAAAAAGAACAACTTTGTTGTAGGAGACAGCAAGTTTCTTTTATCAAGCTGTTTTCACCCTGGAATAGAGAGATGAGAGAGAGGAAAAGCACGGGAGGGCAGAGACACACCCTGCCATCCTTTTCCATTTGAGCTCTGTTTATCGAACTGGTCCTGGTAAAGCATTTGGGAAGCGTTGCATGTAGAACAAGAGTTTCGTTTCATTCTTGGGCATGCTTTTGTTATTTCTTTTTTGGTTCCTCTTCATTTTTGCTGT
The DNA here is from genome assembly GCF_000690775.1 of Eurypyga helias. Taxonomy (NCBI): domain Eukaryota; kingdom Metazoa; phylum Chordata; class Aves; order Eurypygiformes; family Eurypygidae; genus Eurypyga; species Eurypyga helias. Next base: position 66,261 of record NW_010260872.1, read on the forward strand.
CCATTATTGAGCTGATACTCTTAAGAGATCCAAAGAGTTCACAGATTTTTTCTGCACCCTTTGGAAACGGTTAGATTTGTCTTGAAAATCGACAGTGATCCCACAGAATGTGTATTAGATGATAGCATTGTCACAAAATATTTTCTCCTTTTTAAAATGGGTCAGATTTTTATATCAACCTAATGAATCTTGAGACAAACAGATTTGAAACCAAATGCATTGCCTACAGTGAAAAATAAAATCCTGATGCTTCCATTGAAGTAAGGCTATGCCAGTCGTGATTCCTTTTGTAATTTGATTTCTGCTATTGCCTTGCAAAGACACAAACTGTAGCGTGGCCCACGTAATTAATGAAACTTAATCCTTCACGTACCAGTGATCATAGGCTGAGCTCATAAACTAAAAGCAATAGCATATAATAAATTGTGGCAATTAAGTTCTCCCTGGCAATGAGAACTTAATAAATCTAAGAGTCAGAGATGGATTTATTCTTTCTTCTTTTTGTCCCCATGAGAAGGGTACCTGCTAAAGGCTTGAAAGAAATTTCTCTGTGTTGGGAAAATCGTTGTAATCTGTAACAAAGCTACCTTCAGGTCTGTTTCTATGGCAACAGGAGCATCAGACCGGCAAAGAATGGACCAGAAAGGAGATAAAAGCCTCTATAAAAATAGTTATAAAAAGCGTATGCATAGCTTTGGCTACTTCTGTTTCTTTTTTTAAGGAAAAAAAGGAAAAGAAAGCCCAGAACCCCCAGGGTTTTGAAACCTGGTTATTATAGTCACTATTTAGGTTAGACCTTATTAGCACTGGAGGACTAGTACAATAATAGCAGATAATTAACTCTGTGGACATTAATTAAGAAGAGTTTCTAAAAAATGAAATTTCAAGTCTAAAGCTATTAAAAGCAATATAATTTTTAAAGTGATTGTTTTGTGATCCCTCTTAAAAGCACGTTTTCTAAATCTTGGGGTCTTCATTCTTTTTAATAAAAGTTATAACGAGATGGGAAATGATAGATCTTTGGTCTGTAGATAGCCTTTTCTCCTATCCAACTAATTGCTTTATTAACATTACATTTTCTTGCTGGTGTCTAATTGCAAGTATGTGAATTGTAAATCACACACTGGCAGTCCATGTGGTCAATATTCTTCTCTTTGTGTTGCCAGAGATAGGGTTAAGACCATGTGAAAAAGAATTAAAAAAGTTTTTTGCTCCCTCTTTCAAATGTTTAACTATAGGCATTCCAGTTGGAAAGGTGCTATCCCCAACACTAATGAAAAAATTGTGGAATTGGTGTAATACACATCTGAACTTGATGTTAATACTCTGGTAGGTCATGAAAATGAAATCGCCTGGTCTCTCTTCTCAGTAAAACCTGCTTTTGCAATGCTTCTCTCTTTGTTTCACTGTTTCAAAAAAGAAAATTTAGGCTAAAAAGATGGGATGCCTATTTACTGTTTTACTTGTATTGTTATATATTTAATATTCTAGCTCTAGATTTGTGCTTCAGACATCCCTTATGCATGGTTGTAGGTGTTCTTTGCAATGAGTTGCTGCTGACTTTGGGAGCTTTGAAAGCAAGCAAAAGAAGAGTCCAAGTAAACTAACGTGCATAAACAACACACCGAAACACTGTGGCCACACTATTGAAAGAATTTACTTTGTCATTTCTTTGTAGAACTGTGGCACCATTTTTATATATTTCTTGTTCCAGGTAATGTCGTTGTCAAGTGTTAAAAAAACCCACTAATCAACGAAACAAACAAAAAACCCCACACACAACCCCCCAAAAACCCAAACCAAAAAAAACCCAGCCCCAGAAAACTCCCCAGCAAACCCATGAGGACATTTCTGATGGGCATGAATACAGGGGCTGGGGAAATAGCTAGCAGGTGCAGTTGCACAGGCTGGTTTCTTGAAGAGCAAATCGTGATGGTTTGATCATTAGGGACTTCAGTGGGCATAAGTGAATGGTTACTCTTAGGGTGTTTGTGTAAGTAGAGATTTATAAGATATCAGGTACAGCTTGTCCAAAACGTAGGCTAAAAAGCAACGTGACTGCAGCAATGATGTCTGGGAGGGTTAGGAACAGTCAGGCCTAAGAACATATATAAAGCCTACGTTATGTAGCCATACACACATACACGTAGTGTTTATGAAGACAGCTCCTAGTTTCCTTGTCACAGTTTTTTGGTGGGTTTTTTTGTTTGTTTGTTTTAGAATTGTTATCTAGAATATTACTTTCCTAGAATCACTTGAAATCTGGGATTATCCCAGGTTATTGATTTCTTCCTGAGAAAATTCTTTGCATTTAATTAAAGCTAATTTGAGCCCTCCAATCCTAGCACACAACAGGAAGAAGACATGGCTATCTCTTCTTATAAATAGCTTTATTAAATCCTTCCTTAGTCAAAATCCACTTTCATTTTTCAAGGTCTGTTAGTACCTACAGACTGACCTAGTTACGAGTAAATGAGTCACGTTGTATTGTTAAATCTGAAGCCTAAAATCCCATTCCTCAATGCACATTAATGGCATTCCTCTTTTAACATATTAAGAAAGCTTTTTACTCCACATAATTATAACAAATAAGAATTTAATAACCAGACACTTAAATTTATGTGGTTGTTCTCAAAGTTCATTCATTTTGTCATGTTGACCTTGTGCTACGAATTGCGATTCAGTTCTCAGTCTTGAGATTTAATGAAGTCAGTGCTCTGGTTTAGTGCTGGCAACTGGAATAAGGGAGTTGAACCTACCCTTCTGCGTGCTGCTGGCATCCTTTGCTGATTGCCGATAGCTCCCAAATGGCTCTGGCCCCTAAAGGGTGCCAGAGGAAGGAGGATGCTTCTGGAGAAGCAGGAAAGATAGGAGGACAGAAGGGGAAAAAAAACCCAACCAAACACTAGAAATGAAAGCAGTGGTGTAACTTTTAGGAGTTTTGTTTAACATCTGTCACTTGTATCTTCTTGTGCCAAGAGCATGATTGGACCATTCATGAAAATAAAAAGAACTGTGCAATCAACAGACTTTGTTCAATATTCCTGCAGAAAGGGGGATTGCACTAAATAATATGGACGACTGCAGTCAAACACAAATGGCTTTATATTTAACGTGCTTAATTTAGAAACGTGCCACACAGAGGTAATGTTAAGAGCAATAGAAATACACATCCATGTTTGTTTTATTTTCTGGAAGCGCATTATAGAATGAGAGGGGTAGAAAATGTTCTATTCTGCCATTCCAGACTAATCCTTTGCTCTGCTGTGAGAAGGTGCAGCTGTTTGCTGATCTTAGAAGCTCAAATCAAATCAAAGTGTGTCCTAGTGCTTTGTATTTGGCAACAATAAAGCCCTCAGGTCAAATGAGGAGACGGCTTCTGCGCCAGAACCTGTACCTGACCTACTCCAGGCACCCTATTGAGGAGATACGTTGTGCATCTAAATTAAGTCACTTTAGTGACATAATCGTCCGGAAATGGCTACTATAATAAAAGCTTATTTTCAAGTAGTTCTAAAATGAATGAGGAGAAAAGTGCCGCCTTAATTTTTTTCACATTAGCTGTCGTTGCACTGCCTTTGATTTTTTTTTAATCTATCTGCTCCTGTCCCAGCAGTCCATTCACTCAGGTTCATTACTGCTTGTTTTGCCAATACTGTTGGGATACACTCCAAGAATTTGGGTTATTAGTCATTGCAATAAAAGACCAATGCTTCTTAATCAATACAGGCTTCCAAAAATTAAACATTTCCTGAAGTTGTGGTTCAAAATGATCACATTTAAAAATCAAGTTCCCCCTTAATCAGTAGAAGATTTTTTTGCCTCCTGAGGATGTCACACATGAAGATATCTTTAACGTGAGATTTTATTTTTTTCTTAATTAAAGCCTTTTGGCAATATTTGCCCTACTCCAAAGAGGATTTGAAAGTCCTCATCCACGCACACACGTCTGACATACGCACGGATACTGTTCACTTCACATGCTCGTTGGGGTTTGCGTTCGCCAGCAGTCAACAGGAGCTGCAATCAGGCACTGGGTTCTTTTGAAAATTAGGCTGATAAATCTTAAACACTTAATCTGGGGGCGTGCCAGTGTGGTATATGCTCTTCAAACTAATAAGGTCTGTGCTGTTTGCACTGGCTTTTCCTTACGCAGCTGTGTGCCTATTCGTGCATAAACATTATCATATATCGTAAAGTATTTATGGTGCCTATATCTTTAAAAAGTATTGGAGTTACACTACTACCTGGGTCAAAAAAACCCTTCAATACTGCAAGTGATACAGCTAAGCCTACCAGTGTTAAGAATTAATTTCATTTTTAAAGGAAAACTATAAATGAGAGCTGCTCTGAACTGAATGGGCTAACAGTTGAGTTTGGTAAAATGTACTGAACGCCAAATGCATCTTTGGAAATCTTGATGGTGAAGGCAAATTCAGAAAAAGGTCTCTCAAACAGTGGGTTTCTAGGCCTTTCTAACATCAGTACAAAATTTGCATCTAAGTCAGTGGGAGTCCTTCAGTGCTTAATGAACTGTGCTTGATTTACAAACTTGGTATTTAAACGGTTTCCTTAACACAAAAATCAAGAGTATGTAAGATTGTAATTATAATAAAAACTGGAGAGATGCAAAATATGCTCTGTTGCATCTATTCCGTCCAGAGCACTCCGGAAAATGTTGATTATGTGGAAGTGTTCCGAGCGTCTTCCACCAGCTTGCAGGCAGGAGCACGGTTGCTTTGGTGGTGAGGGGATGAGCACGCTCTGCTGCTGTAGTAACGGTGCTGAATGCTGCCTCTAAAATCCGATGAAAAATTTATAGTTCATTTAGTAGGAAATGGGATGCAAAATGATTCGGTGGGTGCGTGGCGTAGCCCTGCTGTCCGCCTGTTCTCGAGACTCACACAGCGGCAGTAAGGAGCAGCTGCTGCGGGTGGATGTCTCTGGCAGAGCTGCGTGTGACCGCTGTCACCTCTGTTGGTGACCACCTGCGCAGCCCCCGATGACCAGCCCTGCATCTGCTGCAGAGTTTGTGGAAGTAAGTGTGCCCGTAAGCACCATATATTTTGCCTAAAATACAGTGTTACACAGTCACCCTTATATTGTTTTTTAATAAGTTTGCAGCTTTTATATGCATTTTATTCATTGTGATTAAAAAGAGGTGGAGGTGTAAATAAGGCCAGGGGTAGGAAACTGTTGGTTCTAAAAGCTTGCTCGAATAATAATATCAGAAAGTAGACTAGGAAAAAATGTCTTAACGGGATTTCTCCAATATCCCTGGCCTTGTGGGGAATTATCCAAGTATAGCTAGTTTGTAAAAGTCTGTTAATGCTATTCTAACTTCAAAGATAACAACTTAAAAGTGAAGTCTGTCAATAAATGGAGAGAACTAATAGGTTCATATTTACATCTCCTTAATGGAGATGGGTAGAATAACCTATTTAGCTGTAACTATCATTTGTGGTAGGGTCCTGTGCCTTATTGTATTATGTCTCTATAATGGAAGAACCAGCATTGCTTTTGTCACAAATAGATTTTTCTCAAAATGCTGTCTTTACTCAATTTACTAGACGTTTATGTGTTGCCTTGTGAAGTTTGTCCTTATTCTTTCTAATGGGACTGATCTTTCGATCCTTTGATGGAAAGGGATGTTGCACCCGTGTTGGCAGTTACGCTGCAAGCCTTTGGCCTTATGTATTTTCAAGTATATGTTGCTATTTAATGATTTATTCTTGACTGGAATGCCTTATGTTGGGATGTTCTGTATCTACAGCCTAATTAAACTAAATCGTATACCATCTGTGTCTAGTTCAATTAAAATGAATTGGGCAGATTGACCTCCTTAATACTCTTCAAAGCATGTTATTAGTCTGTAGAGTCCCTTCAAGATAACTTGTCATCTCTTGAGATGCTTACTGTCTGCTTGAAAAAAGTTAGGAAAAAATGCCAATCTGCATAATTAAATTAAATAAAAATGTGTATTTTTCCACTTCTAACAGAAACTTAAAAATGAAATAAACAGGAAACCCTTGTGAAGTTGCACCAGGTGCAAGTAGGAACACAACCAGGTTACAAGAGATGTGCAGCTCTTGTACATCTTGTACAGGCCTGCGGCCTGGCAGCTGAAACGCCTCGCCCGGCACGTGTCCAAGGGTTCTTGAGGCTGCGTTCCATTTTGACATGTGTGCTACCTGAAGAGCATACTCTGCTTTCAGCTGGTACTGCCAGTTTTCATGGCTCCTTTTTCTCCTTTGCCTCCAGATTCATTACATCCTCACTTCGTCAGCTTGATCGTGTCCAGGTCAAAGGTACTTTTGATCTGGGATTCTGCATGGTCATTCCTCTGGGAATATAGTACAAGTTTCTAACAAGGTCTGTGGTTTAGGATTTGTCACTTTGACGACTAAGCAATCGTTGACACACTTCTTTAATTTGTGTTCTTCCTCAGCTTTTATTCCTTTAGGCCTTTGCTTTTGGGTTTGTTTTTTTGATTACCCCCCCCACCCCCAATTAATGTTCATTCTTTGTTCCGTAGCACTTCTTTCCCTTCCCTGCTCTCCGCAGAGCTCCCACAGAGCTCCTGCCCTGAGCCTTTTCCCACCCTTTGGTGTCACTGTCCGAGCTGGCATCTTGGTGTGGTTTGCGCTTTGGTAGTCACAGAGGCATCATCGTCTTCTCTGCCGCTGGCGTTTCCTTGATGCTCAGGGGTTTGTCCTCAGAGCTCTTTGGGGAGGCGAGGGTCTCTTGTACGGGGTGGGAAAGGACCACTTGCCTGCAAACAAGGGTGCTCTCAGCACAGATAAAGTATTTTACGTAGCTAACATAAACAGATACAATGCTTCATGTATCATGGCTCGACAAATGTTCCAACTTAATGCATGAAATGAGAAGATGTGAAAAATCTTTAATTATTTTTGCACTTCCTATGTAAGTTTTCAAATGAGAATGAGTAACATCGAATTACACTATTACATCTGTGCTTTAGGTAGCTTCTTTAATTCTAGGCCGGTGTAAGAGATTTCTGGGCATCATTTCTTGAATAGATCAAATCAATAAGCATATGGACTGCTGACAAGTTTTTATGTCCTGCCTCCACTGACGGTTGTATATAATAGTTCTTTTCTTCTCTAGAATAAGGTAAACTCTGATTTTTTTATTCTGCTGCTATTCCTAAAGGGATTTACTGGACTGGACGTTGATAGTGGTATTTTCCTTAGGTTTACTTCAGTGTTTGTTTGCTATCTTTGATTAATTAATTATGCTTTTAGCACGATAATGTAGCCTTTTATTACTCTCTAGAGCCCTAACTCTCCTCTTGTATGAGATGACTGATGAGGAAGTCATCTTTAATACAAAGCCACTATTTTTCTTTTCTCTGTGCGTGCGGATGGCGTTTCATTTCTCACTGGAAGTAGCCTCTGTGGAAGACGCTGCCAAAGTATCTTCATTAACTAACTGGCAGAAGTTTTGAGTAATCAACTACCTTCCCCTCAGATGATAAAATCATTTTGCCTGACTAATCTCTTAGATTTTTCAGTGGCCTTCCTTTGTAGAGTGGGGACTGCAGCATGCTACAGTCTTGTTGAGGAGAATGATTTTTTTGAGATTCTTCTAGTTATAATTTTTTAATTATAAATTAATAAATTTATAAAAATGAAATTTAAAAAAAAAAGGAAAAGACTGTGAAATATGCAACCCATTTTTATTTACTCCAGATTAATTTCTTCTAAACAACTGTCCAGCAGACTTAAAGCGCTGACTGCCGTAAGCAAACAGTTCTTTAGCAGCATGGTTGAGCCTAAAGCTCCTTGTGAACTGTGTTTCTTTACTGTGTTGGGATTTCCTTTCGGATGGTTCACTGTCCTAACCTTGCATAAACCTGCTGCACCCAGAACACCCTCTGTGAGTACATCCTGAGAGACTGTGACCGTGCAATAGTATTCCACATTTTTCTTTAAAACATATTTCATGATATTTTAAAAGAAATTTAATTATTCTGCAGAAAAGTGTGTGTTTGTGATCCAGAGAAGACAAACATTAATTTTTGCTGGCTGCTTGAGTGATTCGGTGAAGGCTGATGGAGTATCTGTACTTTGAACAGTTTGAGATTTAGCTACAAAATTCATCATCCTGCAATAAAGAGGAAAATCTAATTTCATTGTCAATACATAAGATGAAAAATTACTAAAGCTAGATGTTACTGTGAGTAAATTGAGTTTGAATTCATTAAAAACCTAGAAGCAATCATCAAGTCAGTAATGACACAGGCGCAAATTCAAAAGCAGGCTTTTAATGTTAGCACAGATTTTGTTGAGCTTGTTGCATGCTTGTTACTTGTACCTGCTTATTTTCCAGTTTTTAGGCTGATTTTCTAAGGAAACTGCATATGGCTTGTCAGGACATTGAGTCCATCCTGCAGCTCAGTCTTTGTGACTTAAACCATGCTACACCAATTAATTCATCTGATGGTTTCTATCTCCTGGCTCCTTCCCCGTCAGTTAGAAATTCAGCTGTCTGATTTTGTGCTGAGGAATTCCTGATGCTCCCCAGCCCTGTGCCCGTTCTGCGCTGCTGCATCGCAGCGAGGAGCAGATCTTGGCATGGCCCAGAGCAGCCTTACAGCCGCTCTCACAAGCCATCAAGGCACTCCGCAGTCATCAGATCTCTCCGTGTCCCTGCAAGACAAGGGCCTCTGAACACGGGTGTTTTACAAATTGGTAATGAGACACACAGAAGATGTGTCCTGCCTGGATCGTACACCAAATGGGACAGAATTCCCATTCTCCTGAGCTCAAATTGGTTCTACGCCCCCCATGTTGCAGAGTGTGTGTCTGTACCTCTCTTTGCCTTCACAAAGCACTGTGAAAATAAATGGTATTTTCTTTCATCTTCATCATGAGGACAGCATTTTTCTTTTTAAAGGAGAGGGAGTTGGAGATTGGGAGAGTAAATTTTCTAATCAGGAAGAAACTGAATCCTTTCTTTAACAAGGGCTCCATTTGGGTTATTATAGTGCGATATTTCGGGCATTTATTTCTAGGCCACGTGAGAAGATTGTATCTTTGAAAGATATTGAATGTTTAAAAGCAGTGTTCTAAGATGTTCTGAATTCCCAAGGGACAGATTAATAACGTCAAGCTAAAATATTTCAAAATAAGAAAGTTATATTCCAATGAGTTTTTTGCCTACATAAAAATAACCCAGCTGTGAAACTGGAAGTATGTGGTACTAAGTGTTCTTTGTTCAGAGTTTAAAAATAATTCAAAACCCCAGAGATCTGGAAGCAGATGTCAGTGCTTCAGGATTCATAAGGCCCCAACAACGGGAACACCTCATTGTCAGCATACTGATTTCATATTCGTGTGGCACCCAGTTATTCACACGTAAGTTCCTTTTTCCACTGGTTAAAGCATAATTTTTAGAGATAAGGGTTTGGTGGTGGTTTTTTTAAACTTGTTCTGTATGCCTGGGCTAATCACTGTTAGATCGGTGTCCTTGCAGCCCACCGGCGCTGCTGGCTCGGTATGTGCTAAAACTGGGAACGGCCTAATGCGGTGCTGGTCCTTGCCGACGGGTGCCGGACCCAGCCCGGTGCGCTCACTGCGTGCGCTGCGTATGCGGTGCAGTACCCGCTGAAGAGCCTGGCGAACGGCCCTTCCCGTTAGCATGGCATCTCCGATTTTCCTCCTTTCATTGCACTGTCTCTGATTTCTGTTCTTTATGCCTTTGTCGTCTTTTCTCTCTAAGAATTCCAACGCATTCACTGACTCCACGCAGTTATGCCCCTCTTGGAGCTAGAGGTACATTTTTATATAGATATTGCCATTTTAACCCGCAGTTACAAAAATAGATCACCGTTTTTTTGGATTGACTACTTACGCTAAAGTGTTCATTTTGCGATGCTGTGGGCATGATAACTGAACCGGTAATACTGAACACAGAAACATGTTTAATCAAGGAGCACTGCAGAAAGCTTTAGGGGGAAAGATTTAACATGAAATGTTTCTTTTTCGTTAATACTAGAATAATTAATACTTTCTTGTAGTGTTTTTCATCCATAGCTTTTGTCATTGTTCATTTTTTTAACCTGTGGTTTATATAAAGACAGTTATAATTGTATACGTTATTCTCTGGAGAAGTTTTTAAACATATAATCTTAGTGAGGAGACACTCCGTATTCAATATTTCAGGCATTATTGAAGTCTGTGTATTCAACGTTTCTTTATTTAACAGAGAGCGCTTTGAGTTTTTAAGCACCTACCTAATTCACAGTGTCTTTGATTAGACAGTCGTGAGAATGCTATCCTGTTGTTATTAATATAGTTACTTAGTACATTCTTGAGGCAGGCTGAAAATAAACTATTATTTAATTGTGCTGAATTAATTATATATAATTTTTTTCAGGGAAAGACTTGAGTGAATCTCCAAGAAAAGCAAATAGTTATGCCCCATCCCTGGCCATCTTCAAGGCCAGGCTGGATGAGGCTTGGAGCAACCTGGGCTGGGGAGGGTGTCCCTGCCCATGCAGGGGGGTTGGAACTGGATGGTCTTTAAGGTCCCTTCCAACCCAAACCAGTCTGTGATTCTAGTTAGGCAGGAAGCAGTCTTCCCTGATCTTCTGACTGAGATTTCTCCATGAGCTATGCAGAGCTATTCTGCATGTTGGATCACAAGGCTGGTGGAGACCCCGGGGTCATGTCCTTGGTGGAGTGGTGGGTGCAAGGGTGGGTCATCGATGGATGGGTGCAGTGTGGCATAGATGGGGGCTCCCGCTGTCATCTGCAGGGGAGGGAAGTTGCACCGTTACCCTGAGCACAGCTCAGATGGTTTTTAATCCAAAGGAGACCTGAGGATGTGTCATGTTTACCTAGGGTTTATTTCTGGGAAAGAAGCTTTTTCTGAGGAATCAGCACTACGTGTCCGAAAGGCTGTAGGTAGCCCACAAGTGTATGTCTCACCAAACACACAGTATATTGACTTTATTTTATGTATTTGGCTCTGTGCTTTTGGGGGTTAATAATTTCACAGAAAGTGGATTGCTTATTCTCTGCACTGCAAAATCAACGCTCTGCGTACATTACTGGCTCAGTAGGTAACCTGCTCTCTGAGCTCTTCCCAGTTTAAGCCATCAGGTGTGTTACACAGGGACCTGGCAGTGTTTTAAAAAAAAAGTCCCGCCATGCTGCATATTTTAGGAGTTATTAGAACATGCCTGAACTGGTGGTGAGTGTTGGGTCTGAAACCTGCTGCTCACTGCCAGACTAAAAAGAAAGTATAAATGTTCAGGTCCATAAGAAGGTTGAGCTGCATCCCGGGCAGAAGTGATGCCTTAGTGGTATGTGTATTGACAGAGTAGCTGGTAGCGAACGGAAAAATGAGAGGCTAAGTGATTGGATAAAGTCACTCATACAATCTGAAATCTATACTTTATTAGCTGCTCTCACCATCCCGAGGTCGTGAGCACAGATGAACGTGAGACATCTGAAACACTGGCCAGAGGATGGAGTGCAGTACTGTAACCGCGTCATGTATCGTACGGAGAAACAAGGGCACAGCTGCAGGACTTTGTCCCGTCCCTCCAGCGTGCATACTGCTTGAATTTTTCTTTTGAAGCACATGAGAACTGCTCTTCTTGCAGTGATTTGTTGGATGAGACTTCATTTTTTTCCTCTTTGTTACATCAAATGCAGCGTAATACAAAAAATAAGAGAGAAGAGAAAATCATCTGACTGCTGATAACTGTATTTAGTCTCTGCAAGAAGAGGCTCGATGGCCTCAGTTGCACAGACAAATGTCATATTTGATCAAACCTGTTGTGACTATTTCTCTTCTCTTTCTCATAGCTGTAGGTATTCATGACTTTGCTGGTAGGCAGGACTGCCAGTTGTGTAATGTAAAATCACTGGACAATAGCCTTCCAAATGAAATTCTTCTGTTACTGATTAAAAGGAGGCGGGAAACCTTTATTTTGCATTTTTTAAAATATATTTTTGAGGTTCTAGTACAGCAGATACTTGAAAAAAACTGGCTATGCTGGTATAGCTTGTACTTAGAGAACCTGATGTGGCATGTCAAAAACCAGGTTTGACCTTTGAAACTGCCCAGATGACTGGGAGAACGGCTTCCACTGTGTCTGACATCAGCTAATAAGTTAACCGAGTTGTGCTGTTTTCTGTAGGACAATATGTTTTGGAGTATCAGCTGGATGACATGATCAAAATTCACTCTACTTCAAAAGATTTTTTTGATTAAAATATTATTACTGAGATAATAAAACGTCTCTGAATGCATTATTATAGCTTTACAAATCCATCATATAATACAGGGGTGAGAACGTGCCTACCTCTGTATGTGGGAAGTGGCCTGGTTGTTTCAGATGCTGCTACTTCATAGTGAAAAATGCCGTATAAATGCAATGTCAGCTGTGTTTATACCTTATATACTTAAAGTTTTATTAACTTGTGAGAAAGGTTTTTCTTTCAATGCTGCATTGCTGTTGCAGAGTAGCCTCATTTGTTGTGCCTGACATGAAATATGTAAAAATTAAAAAGAATAAACCAAGACCTTGTTCTGTCATGCTTAAAGTAGCCGTGGGAGTGGAATGGAATGAGATGGTAAATTAATGATGGTGTGTGCTGAAGGAAAATGGAAAAGTGATGAATGTAAGTGGGAAGGTGCCGATCTTTAACACTGTGATTGACGAGCCGGGCACATAGGTAATGGCAGAAACTGTGGGCAAGGATATAAAGCAATAAATGAATTTACAGCAGTTGGTTGAATTCGGGACTAACAGTGGTTAATAGAGACACATTTGTTTTAGTCACATGTTTAAAAACATGTTTGCTTTAGGGAAGATAATATGATTTTTTAAATATTTAACACATTATTATTACTTTTTTTTATCTGGTAACCATGTGTTTTGTTTTACTGCAAGTTTAGTTTTACTTTTTCTAACTGACATTTATTATGAAAGTATTTTTTTGTCTGCACTTTGAACTAATATTATTTCTAGGTTTCAATTAATTTTTCTTTAAATAATGTGTTCTTACAGATTTCTGTGCCAGATTCAGTCAGTCATGATCAGGTCTATGTTTTTTTGTGGTTTGGATTTTTTTCATCCTCCTCATAGTAAGCTAGGGACGCTTTGGTTAATGCTGAGTTGAAGCTTGCACATTGACTGGGGGGAGTCTTAAGGCATGGCAATAAAGTAAACAGTGAAGGTGCAGAAAAAGTCTCCGTAGTTCGGGAACTGGGTTTGATTTTGCTGTGATTGCATCTCAGAATCGGTCGACACTGAAGTGGGTCAGCCTCTGGCCTTGCCCCCCATGCACACATAGCCGGTAGAATCATAGAATCATAGAATCACAGAGTGGTTTGGGTTGGAAGGGACCTTAAAGATCATCCAGTTCCAACCCCCCTGCCATGGGCAGGGACACCTTCCATAGCCCAGGTTGCTCCAAGCCTCATCCAGCCTGGCCTTGAAGACATCCAGGGATGGGGCATCCACAGCTTCTCTGGGGAACCTGTCCCAGTGCCTCCCCACCCTCTCAAGGCAGAATTTCTTCCTGATATCCAATCTAAACCTCCCTGATTTCAATTTATACCCATTACCCCTTGTCCTGTCACTACAGGCCCTTGTAAAAAGTCCCCCCCAGCTTCCTTGTAGCCCCTTCAGGTACTGGAAGGTGCAATAAGGTCTCCCCCGAGCCTCCTCTTCTCCGTGGATGCTGCTCTCAGCGACAGCAGGAAGGTGAAATACACAGCAGTGGTTGTTGCTGGTATTTCTGCTATCAGATAAATTAGGAAGAACTTTTTTGTTTTATGGACCTCGTCTCCTTTGTGACTTGTCTTATAATGGAAGGATGTTACAAACCATCAGCTAACTTTCTGGAGTCGAAGATCTGCCGCGTGTCCTTTCCCTTCTCACCAGCGGACTGGCAGAAATGGTTAAACAGCTCATTCTCAGTAGCTCCGGCAGTGCCATGCAGTGCCATTCGTGGGGCAGAATAGCTGTAATGTGTTGTGTCTGACACTTGAACATGACGTTTGCCCTTCTGTAGCTTACCTCCCACACAATTGGTTTCTCTGAAATTAATCTGAAGTTGGGTAGATGCAGAGATAGATACTGGTATTGGCTTTAAAAATATGTAAAATTACAAAAGCACCTGCAGGGCTGAGTCTGCTCTAGCAAACAAGTGCTTTGTCATTACCCATTGCCACCCGCTCTTAATAGGCATTGTAGGTAGCCATAAGTCTCATTAAAGAACAATGTGAAGTGTTCTAAATAAACTCTAAGTGGAATTAGCATTCAGGCATGATCTGGATTGAACATGAATGTCCAGAATATGGGAACAAGGTAAAGATGATGGTTAAGTCTGAAAATAATTTAGTTTTGTACTGGAAATTGTTTTTTTACATGCACAAGTCCTCCATGAATTTGATGGACATGCTGTAAATCTGATTAGGATTGTAGCAGCCAGATGAGGCTTAGTCCTACGTCTTCATACTTTCTGTCCCCTCCACGTCATGAAGTATACACGTTCACTGGGTGCTTCTTTTATCAGGTGATAATTAATCTTAGTCTGGGATCAGAGGGACTACAGGCTGGTTTGCACCCTAATTGTAGCTATGTTGTGCAAAACATACAATCCATGTGCAGTGCATTGAATAATACGCAGAAAACTACTGTGTCTGGTAGATGCGGTGTGTCTTTAGTGGTTTTTAACAGTTAAAGCATTTAGTGTAAATCAGAAATTCATCAATTAATTTCTTTTTGCCAGAAATCAGAGGCTCAGTGAAGAGGAATGTATGAGTCATATTTTTTCCTGAGTATTAAATTCTTAATGTAAGCTGCAACAGAAGCATTTATGTTATTATTAAGCAACTTCATGCTAATTGCATTATATTGCCATCTAATAACTTAGATTATGCACATTGTAAAAGTGTTATTTGAAACCATTTGTTTTCTTTTAAATGTGAAAGTTCATCTGGAGGACATCTCCAACTGTCTCCGTGGTTTTGTTTCACTTAATGGCGAGAAGAGATTTTCTCTGCTGAACTGGGGTTTCTTAAGGATTCTTGGAGACATAATGGAATTTCTGTCTGCCAATTTAGAAATGTTTGCTTTGCATTTAATTTTTTCCATGTTTTGCACTTGGGGTAGTCTATTATAGAAGGATTTTTCTCCCCAGTTTTTATATTTTATTTTCAATCAGAAAAACCACCTTGGTATTCCTCCAGGTTCTCTATAGGCTAGGAATGCCTAAACTGTTGCCAAGTTGGCCACTGTAGAAGGAAAGATGCACATCTTACTGAAAACATTAATTTTCATGTGTTTCTATAGGCCCATCACTTGACCAGTGCTAGCAAAACTGGGTTTCAATTTATTTTTTCCCCTTTCTTTGCTCCTCATGACAGCTTTCTACATGTTTATCATATCAGATTTTTCTTTCAGCAGGCTTAAT